>NC_084738.1:48787063-48859563 GCF_033978785.1 Entelurus aequoreus | reverse complement strand
CAAACATTATCTAGACTCAGTCACTGACAGTGTAGTGCAGTACTTCTCAAACAATGCACTCTATGGCATCCCAGGGTGGCTGCTACTCCCACATCAGTGCAAAAGAAAATATTTTTTACTGCCAAAATCACCTGATCAGCAACAAGTCAATGTTTAAAAAAACTTTAAAAGTGGCTTTTAAAGTTGAATAGTCTGTGCAACACCTAGGGCACATTAGGGGTGCAAAGGTACAGGGAACCCATAGTACGGTCCGAACCTCAGTTTTCGGACCACGGTTTCGGTTAATTTTGGTACGTTGTTTGTGTTTAAAGGGGTTATATTACGATTTTTTTCTATGATCCCGAGTGCACATATGGAAAGTATTCAGACCCCTTTAAATTGTTCACTCTTTAATCAATTTACACTCAGCACCCCATCTTGACAGAAAAAACAGAAATGTAGATCCATCCATCCATTTTTCTACCGCTTATTCCCGCCTTCCGCCCGATTGTAGAAATGTAGATAATTTTGGCAAATTATCTACATTTATTCAGAATTTTTGCTCAATACTTTGTTGATGCATCTTTGGCAGTGTTTACACCCTCAAGTCTTTTTTAATACAATGCTGTTTCCTTTTTCTATGGCTGGGTCAATCACTTTTGACTGTCGTGAGTGCATAGTGCGTTTGATTTATTGCAAACAATTTCATTGGTCCCATGTGACGAGGTTGATTTCTTGGCTGCGTTAGGTTCGTGACCCCGGAAAAATCAATAAATTAGGCGCAGCATTGTATAAAACACAGAATTTAAAGTCTGGGGGTAAAAGTAGCAGCTATAGACCAGAGATAGACTGGTATTTCAATTCCTGCAAAAAAACCTGAGAACTGCTGTTGTGGTTCACCTGTATTCTGTGTCTTACCTCATCAGATGACAGAGCGTGAAGGACCCCACCTCTCCTTGTCAGATGCAGTGTGTCGAGCAGCTGGCTCTGTTGGAGCTTTGCCGGTCACTGCCACAAACAGCCTGCAGGGGGAGCTGCAGAGGCCAGAGCTACAGGAAGCATATGCAACACAGGCATGACACACCCCTCACTTGAAAGCTATGCCATGTTTTGTTTTTTTTGCAGTCTTTGGCCCTGTGTCAAAAACACCAGTGTAAACGTTAAAGCTAATCTTTTTTCTTTTTGTTTACATCTGTGTAAACGCAACAGTAAAGTTAAGATAATGGTATTCAATGAAGTATGCATCAAAGTGTCAAGGAGCTAAGAAGGACAGTATATTGTTTTTATTGTCATTTAATATTTATTATTTCACTGACATTGAAAATACAATTTAAAATGCATATATATTCGATTTTGACCAAAATTAGGCCTTGAAAAAGAATTCAAACACAATACGATATTTAGCTAATGTTATGCAGAGAGTACTTGTTTGGGTAATCACATAGCCAAATATAAATGTTGTCTATACTGTAAAATATATTTGTAAAGAAATGTCCACCATGGTTAATTCAATTACAGTAGCAGCGTCGTGCATGATCCCGAGTGCACAATTCCTTAGCATCTTTTGGCATCATTTTAATTCGGGTAACAACTGTAGTTGTTAGTCCTTCTATCCATTTTCTGTACCGCTTATCATAGGGAGTTCAAGGCTATCCTAGTTGACTTTTGATGGAAGGCTGACTACATCCTGGATTGGTCACTTGCTCAGCACACATATCGAGACTGACACTTGTAAAACACAGCACACTGACATCCATTCACATTCACAGTCACTTAGTGGGAATCGAACATGCGCTAGCTGCAACCCAAAAATAGAAGCTGCGTTTTCAACAACTGACAGATAATTGTCTATTGTGTGCGATAAGATAGGAAAGATAAGAAACAGTTGTGGGCAGAAGTTGACACAGGCTTGTCACGTTATGTAAAACTGTTTTTATACTCAGAACAACAAGAAGATGTAAGGACTGTTGATCCAATCAATCCACTTTATTTACTGTATGATACACATTTTACAAAAACTGTTTCCAAAGTGCTACACCATGATATATAAACAATATATAATTTGAAATCTTAAACTAAGTCAAATGAAATCAATAAAATAAAAAGAAAAGCAATAACAGACATAGAGGATCACACGACTTGCGCAGAGTTTAAGCCCAGAAATTATAAGTGGGTTTTAAGTAGAGATGTCCGATAATGGCTTTTTTACCGATATTCCGATATTGTCCAACTCTTAATTACCGATTCGGATATCAACCGATACGGATATATACAGTCATGAAATTAACACATTATTATGCCTAATTTTGTTGTGATGCCCCGCTGGATGCATTAAACAATGTAACTGTACCATGAATTGATTAACGTGGACCCCGACAAGTTAAAAAACTTATTCGGGTGTTACCATTTAGTGGTCAATTGTACGGAATAGGTACTGTACTGTGCAATCTACTAATACAAGTTTCAATCAATCAATCAATCAAAAACAAGGTTTTCCAAAATAAGAGAACAACTTCAACTCCAGTTATGGAAAAAAGTGCCAACATGGCACTGCCATAATTATTATTGAAGTCACAGAGTGCATTATTTTTTTTAACATGCCTCAAAACAGCATCTTAGAATTTGGGACATGCTCTCCCTGAGATAATCCTAATACCCACTACAACTATGGGAAATACTATACTTTGACTTTCACAAAGTGCATTATTTTTAATTTTTTTTTAAACATGCCTCAAAACAACAGCTACAAAAACAATGAAGGCACACAGCTTCAGTCCAGAGTATACCAGAGCATACTTGCCAACCTTGAGACCTCCGAATTCGGGAGATGGGGGTTGGGAGGGGCGGGGTTTGGTGGTAGCGGGGGTGTATATTGTAGCGTACCGGAAGAGTTAGTGCTGCAAGGGGTTCTGGTTATTTGTTCTGTTGTGTTTATGTTGTGTTACGGTGCGGATGTTCTCCCGAAATGTGTTTGTCATTCTTGTTTGGTGTGGGTTCACAGTGTGGCACATATTTGTAACAGTGTTAAAGTTGTTTATACGGCTACCCTCAGTGTGACCTGTATGGCTGTTGATCAATTATGCCTTGCATTCACTTGTGTGTGTGTGTGTGTGTGTGTGTGTGTAGAAGCCGCACATATTATGTGATTGGGCCACCACGCTGTTTGTATGGAGGAAAAGCGGACGTGACGACAGGTTGTAGAGAACGCTAAAGGCAGTGCCTTTAAGGCACGCCTCCAATAATGTTGTCCGGGTGGAAATCGGGAGAATGGTTGCCCCGGGAGATTTTCGGGAGGGGCACTGAAATTCGGGAGTCTCCCAGGAATATCGGGAGGTTGATACCGATAATTTCCGATATTACATTTTAAAGCATTTATCGGCCGATAATATCGGACATCTCTAGTTTCAAGCCGAGATTTAAAAACATCTTGGCATTACGGGGCGAAACGTTCCTTATTTTTGGGCCCAGATTTACGTGTGTTGGCAGTCGGCACGCTGACAATTTATTTTATTTTCTCACCACTTTGCAGACATTTTTGGTGGTTCCTGGCCATCCTACCAGTTTCTCTTCATCTGAGGGTGGCAGTGTAGGTCTTTTCCTCACCAGGAGTGTGCAACTTGCAGCTCTTCAGCCTCCTTGTTGTTGCTGCCTTCTAAAGGAAATTTTACCATCCTTCATGGTTAAATTTGTATTTCTATCATTTCTGACAGTGTGTAAAGCTATGAATGTTAGGGTGTCCCGATACAACGTTTTCACTTATGATACGGCAAGTAAAAAGACATTCAGCATCTCTGATCAGATTTAAGGGGGAAAAAAGCACAATGTTACTTACTGTTAGCTAGTGGTCGAAGATAAGTTACCCGCACCAGCTAAAACTGTTAACAACATAGCTCGTAGCCTGGGTGTAAGAGACATACAAAACCAGTGAAGTTGGCAGTTGTGTAAATCGTAAATAAAACAGAATTCAATGATTTGCAAATCCTTTTCAACTTACAGTATATTCAATTGAATAGACTGCAAAGACAAGAAACTTTTAACGTTCGAACTGGTAAACTTTATTTCTTGCAAATATTAGCTTAATTTGATGTCTGTAACATGTTTCAAAAAAGCTGGCACAAGTGGCAAAAAAGACTGAGAAAGTTGAGTAATGCTCATCAAACACTTATTTGGAACATCCCACAGGTGAACAGGCTAATTGAGAACAGGTGGGTGCCATAATTGGGTATAAAAATCAGCTTCTATTAAATGCTCAGTCATTCACAAACAAAGATGGGGCGAGGGTCACCACTTTGGGAACAAATGCGTGAGCAAATTGTCCAACAGTTTAAGTACAACATTTCTCAACGGGCTATTGCAAGAAATTTAGGGATTTCACCATTTACAGTCCGTAATATCATCAAAAGGTTAAAAGAATCTGGAGATAACCAACATTGAATGCCTGTGACCTTCGATTCCTCATGCGGTACTGCGTCAAAAACCAACATCAGTGTGTAAAGGATATCACCACATCGGCTCAGGAACACTTCAGAAAAACACCGTCAGTAACTACAGTTTGTCGCTACATCTGTAAGTGCAAGTTAAACTCTACTATGCAAAGCGAAAGCCAATTATCAACAACACCCAGAAACGCCGCCGGCTTTGCTGGGCCTGAGCTCACCTAAGATGGACTGATGCAAAGTGGAAAAGTGTTCTGTGGGCTGACGAGTCCACATTTCAAATTGTTTTTGGAAACTGTGGATGTCGTGTCCTCCGCAAAGTTATAGGCGCAAAGTTCAAAAGCCAGCATCTGTGATGGTATGGCGGTGTATTAGTGCCCAAGGCATGGGCAACTTACACATCTGTGAAGGCACCATTAATGCTGAAAGGGACATACAGGTTTTAGAGCAACATATGTTGCCATCCAAGCAACGTATTTTTCATGGACACCCCTGCTTATTTCAGCAAGACAATGCCAAGCCACATTCTGCACGTGTTACAACAGCGTGGCTTCATAGTAAAAGAGTGTGGGTACTAGACTGGCCTGCCTGTAGTCCAGACCTGTCTCCCATTGAAAATGTGTGACGCATTATGAAGCCTAAAATACTTTTTGAACAACTTAAGCTGTACATCAAGCAAGAATGGGAAAGAATTCCACCTGAAAAGTTTCAAAAATTGCTCTTGTCAGTTCCCAAACGTTTACTGAGTGTTGTGAAAAGGAAAGGCCATGTAACACAGTGGTGAACATGTCGCTGTGCCAACTTTTTTGCAATGTGTTGCTGCCATTAAATTCTAAGTTAAAGATTTGCAAAAAAAAGTGTTTCTCAGTTCCAACATTAAGTATGTTGTCTTTGCAGTTCATTCAATTGAATAGAATTTCAAAAGGATTTGCAAATCGTTGTATTCTGTTTTTATTTACGATTTACACAACATGCCAACTTTACTGGTTTTGGGTTTTGTACATCGCAAATTCACGAACCTATTTAAGGGTCAGAACGTAATTTTACAGTTAAAGTATGCATTAGTGTAATGATAATAGTTAGAGACTTTAAAATTGCAAAAAAATATGATTTGTTAAAATGTGTTACAATATGGTAGGTGTACAGAACATTTTCACTTACGATATAATACCGATATAGCAGCCTTGACAATTGGTCGATACAGTTATTGTTACGATACGATATCGACGAAAATAATACATAATAGTGTGGAATGTTAGAAAAGGTTTGATCAAGTGGTATGTTGTTGTGATCACGTGGGATCTACTGCTGGATAGAAGTGCTTGAGCGGACTCTTGAGTGTACTGAATATGGGATGGCGTGGCCCAGATGGTAGAATGGCATGCCAGTCTCTTCAGGGTTCCTGGTTGGTATCGAACTTCCACCATTCTAGTCACAACCACTGTGTCCTTGGCCAAGACACTTCACTCATCTTGCTCCTGATGGGTCGTGTTTAGCGTCTCGCATGGCAGGTTCCGCCATCAGTGTGTGAATGGGTGAATGTGATGTATAATGTAAATCGCTTTGGGTATCGTTCAGTTATAGTAAAAGCGCTATATAATTTAGAATTTACCATTCAGTTGTTGTATTTTGTTTTCCTACACAGCAGAGGCAGTCCTAGCTAGATTTACACCCTGGGCGAACCCTCCCTTGCCTTATCTCCACCTCAAGTTCTAACACATGGGTGAGATGGGCGGAGGTTTTAAAGACCTGCACCAGAGGCGAACTTTGGAAAAGGAGGAATGTTACGCTTCTGTTTGTGAGAGACAGGTCGGCAAACTGACGCCCTTACCTTGTAGCAAAGGGCCACTAATGGAAATGAGCGATGGTAGTCTATAAAACTGTTTTTGTTTTGTTCTGTGCGTGTGCTCTCACATAGATTGCACCCTGGGTGGTCGCCCACATTGCCCATCGCAAAAACCAGCCCTGCTTCTGAGTCTCATTTTCCAATATGCATTCATTTCAGTTTGTTCTTGGTAGTTTATTACCATTAAATTGACGTGCCGGCTTTGTATTTTGTATATCCTACAAAGTGTTTGCCAGGAAATATTGTACAAACCCCGTTTCCATGAGTTGGGAAATTATGTTAGATGTAAATATAAACGGAATACAAAGATTTGCAAATCCTTTTCAACCCATATTCAATTGAATGCACTACAAAGACAAGATATTTGATGTTCAAACTCATAAACTTTTTTTTTTTTTGCAAATAATAATTAACTTCGAATTTCATGGCTGCAACACGTGCCAAAGTAGTTGGGAAAGGGCATGTTCACCACTGTGTTACATGGCCTTTCCTTTTAACAACCCTCAGTAAACGTTTGGGAACTGAGGAGACACATTTTTTAAGCTTCTCAGGTGGAATTCTTTCCCATTCTTGCTTGATGTACAGCTTAAGTTGTTCAACAGTCCGGGGGTCTCCGTTGTGGTATTTTTGGCTTCATAATGCGCCACACATTTTCAATGGGAGACAGGTCTGGACTACAGGCAGGCCAGTCTAGTACTCGCAGTCTTTTACTATGAAGCCACGTTGATGTAACACGTGGCTTGGCATTGTCTTGCTGAAATAAGCAGGGGCGTCCATGGTAACGTTGCTTGGATGGCAACATATGTTGCTCCAAAACTTGTATGTACCTTTCAGCATTAATGGCGCCTTCACAGATGTGTAAGTTACCCATGTCTTGGGCACTAATACACCCCCATACCATCACACATGCTGGCTTTTCAACTTTGCGCCTATAACAATCCGGATGGTTCTTTTCCTCTTTGGTCCGGAGGACACGACGTCCACAGTTTCCAAAAACAATTAGAAATGTGGACTCGTCAGACCACTGAACACTTTTCCACTTTGTATCGGTCCATCTTAGACGAAGCCGACAGCGTTTCTGGGTGTTGTTGATAAACGGTTTTCGCCTTGCATAGAATAATTTTAACTTGCACTTACAGATGTAGCGACCAACCGTAGTTACTGACAGTGGGTTTCTGAAGTGTTCCTGAGCCCATGTGGTGATATCCTTTACACACTGATGTCGCTTGTTGATGCAGTACAGCCTGAGGGATCAAAGGTCACGGGCTTAGCTGCTTACGTGCAGTGATTTCTCCAGATTCTCTGAACCCTTTGATGATATTACGGACCGTAGATGGTGAAATCCCTAAATTCCTTGCAATAGCTGGTTGAGAAATGACTGAGCATTTCATGGAATCTACTTTTATACCCAATCATGGCACCCACCTGTTCCCAATTTGCCTGTTCACCTGTGGGATGTTCCAAATAAGTATTTGATGAGCATTCCTCAACTTTATCAGTATTTATTGCCACCTTTCCCAACTTCTTTGTCATGTGTTGCTGGCATCAAATTCTAAAGTTAATGATTATTTGCAAAAAAAAAATGTTTATCAGTTTGAACATCAAATATGTTGTCTTTGTAGCATATTCAACTGAATATGGGTTGAAAATGATTTGCAAATCATTGTATTTCGTTTATATTTACATCTAACACAATTTCCCAACTCATATGGAAACAGGGTTTGTACTTCTTACACATTAGCTCTTTAAAGACAACATGTATTTTACTTGTAGTTTTGATTACCAAATGTGAAGGTGTTAATTGCCTTGTAAAATTGTAATGCTAATTAGTAGCATGTATATGGCATCCAATATACATTAGTATTGATATAGTGCATTTGTTTTAATGCATTTATTTTGTGTTGGAAGGTCACAACTAATTAATTTTGTATCACATGTAAGTTGTATTGACTTAACTTTATTTCTGTATGTTCAGTTTCACATTGTTTTGAAGTAAAGACTCTTAAAGATCTTTCAAATGGAAACAACCTGGTATCTGTCTGCGAAGCTAGCAAGAGGCGATGTTTGGATCGCAATTATGTATCGCAGTTCTTATATTAGACGTTTTTAGATGCAGGCCAAAACAATCCGATACCTGTTTTATTGTATATTGGACCGATACAACTATCGGATCGGGACACCCCTATGATTTGTATATTTAGTGCTGTTTCTGAAGCGAAGGAACAGACAATACAATGGCAATGTACTTTATTGATACAGAAGAGTGGTCTAAAACCACCAAAGAAGAAGTGGTCATCCACTGAGACGTGATGCAACAGTCAATCCTGACCTGTTTTGTATTTGGTGTTGACAGAAACCCCTCAAAATGCACAAATCGTGTACCTGCAACATATTTTGGCTTGACTAAGTCGTTCATGATTAAATGTCTCATTTTATAATTGCTCTTTAACCAAACAAAAATATGTTTTACCCGATTACTCAATTATCCAAGGAATTTTACATAGAGTATCTGTTTACTAAACCATTATTAATACATGATCAAATAAATATAAATAATATATAGAATTAAGTAAAATAAAATAAGCCGTTTACCCTAGTATTCTGTTTCAGTTTGTTAGGAAAAAAAATCCTAAATAAAATCCAATTGTTTGTTTTAAATCACTGAACATTTATGTTGCATAATTATTCCAAGCTGGAAAAATGGTTTGCACAAAATATATCCACTCCCACATGATGTATTTTCAAGTGTAGCTGTGAAACTATGACGATTACCTTTGAGCTTACTAAAGCTGGAGAAGAGGATGCAGATGTTGGTTTATTAACAGTTTTAGTTTAGTGGTTCAAGAAGTGACTTGGTTTTGGATGAAGCGTGTCAGTTTAGCAATTGTAACTCCTTATGTGTCTCTCTGCCACCAGGTGAAGAACGACATCAAAGTGCGAGTGCAGGAAGATCCAGACTACAGCGCTCAGAGATTTCCCAATACACATCAAGCTTTCTCCTCAGATGACTCTGAAAATGCAGACTGCAATCATGGAGCTTGAATCCGAGGTCAAAGGTGAAATGACCGTAACAGCAGCATTTAGAACGCTCATACCCATTATTTCCGACAACTGTGGACCAATAATTTCCACAGAGCTCGTCAAGTGTTGTGCGAAAACATTATTTTTGAATAAACAGCAGAAAACAAACATTTTTATGAGTAGGATAATTTGAGTTAAAACATTTTTTATGTGTACGGTCGTCAATGAAGTGTCTAAGCCCCCTTTCCTGCTGTTTTTCATAACAATCACAATAAAAGCAAGATCGCTGCAGTAAAAATAAAGGAATAAGTAAGCAAGTAAAAATATAAGGTAATATTCTACAAGACATTTCAAAAATAAGTAGTTTTGTATTTGATATTGAAATGTTTTCTAGGGGGGCAGCATGGTGTCATAGGGGTTAGTGCGTGTACCTCACAATACGAAGGTCCTGAGTTCAATCCCGGGCTCGGGATCTTTCTGTGTGGAGTTTGCATGTTCTCCCCGTGACTGCGTGGGTTCCCTCCGGGTACTCCGGGTTCCTCCCACCTCCAAAGACATGCACCTGGGGATAGGTTGATTGGCAACACTATATTGGCCCTAGTGTGTGAATGTTGTCTGTCTATCTGTGTTGGCCCTGCGATGAGGGGGCGCCTTCCGCCCGATTGCAGCTGAGATAGGCTCCAGCACCCCCCGCGACCCCGAAAGGGACAAGCGGTAGAAAATGGATGGATGTTTTCTAGGGTTGTCTTAGTTTCGTCGACTATTCAATGATTCAATTCGGAATAGTCTGATTCGACTATCAACATGGCAGTAGAATTTTCGTTTATTAAAGGCCTACTGAAACCCACTACTACCGACCACGCAGTCTGATAGTTTATATATCAATGATGAAATATTAACATTGCAACACATGCCAATACGGCCGGGTTAACTTATAAAGTGCAATTTTAAATTTCCTGCTAAACTTCCGGTTGAAAACGTCTATGTATGATGACGTATACGCGTGATGTCAATCGTTGAAACGGAAGTATCCGGACACCATTGCATCCAATACAAAAAGCTCGGTTTTCATCGCAAAATTCCACAGTATTCTGGACATCTGTGTTGGTGAACCTTTTGCAATTTGTTTAATGATCAATGAAGACTGCAAAGAAGAAAGCTGTAGGTTGGATCGGTGTATTAGCGGCTGGCTGCAGCAACACAACCAGGAGAACTTTGACTTGGATAGCAGACGCGCTATCCGACGCTAGCCGCCGACCGCATCGATGATCGGGTGAAGTCCTTCGTCGCTCCGTCGATCGCTGGAACGCAGGTGAGCACGGGTGTTGATGAGCAGATGAGGGCTGGCTGGCGTAGGTGGAGCGCTAATGTTTTATCATAGCTCTGTGAGGTCCCGTTGCTAAGTTAGCTTCAATGGCGTCATTAGCAACAGCATTGTTAAGCTTCGCCAGGCTGGAAAGCATTAACCGTGTAGTTACAAGTCCATGGTTTAATAGTATTGTTGATTTTCTGTCTATCCTTCCAGTCAGGGGTTTATTTCTTTTGTTTCTATCTGCAGTTAAGCCCAATGCTATCATGTTAGCTCTGTAGCTAAAGTGCTTCGCCGTTGTATTGTCGTGGAGATAAAAGTCACTGTGAATGTCCATTTCGCGTTCTCGACTCTCATTTTCAAGAGGATATAGTATCCGAGGTGGTTTAAAATACAAATCCGTGATCCACAATAGAAAAAGGAGAGAGTGTTGAATCCAATGAGCCAGCTTGTACCTAAGTTACGGTCAGAGCGAAAAAAGATGCGTTCTGCACTGCACTGTAGTCCGTCACTCTCACGTTTCCTCATCCACAAATCTTTCATCCTGGCTCAAATTAATGAGGTAATCGTCGCTTTCTCGGTCCGAATCGCTCTCGCTGCTGGTGTAAACAATGGGGAAATGTGAGGAGCCTTTCAACCTGTGACGTCACGCTACTTCCGGTACAGGCAAGGCTTTTTTTATCAGCGACCAAAAGTTGCGAACATTATCGTCGATGTTCTCTACTAAATCTTTTCAGCAAAAATATGGCAATATCGCAAAATGATCAAGTATGACACAAAGAATGGATCTGCTATCCCCGTTAAAATAAAAAAATGTCATTTCAGTAGGCCTTTAAAGGGGACAACATATCTCATGTTACAATCTGGCAAGAGCCATTAAAAACAACCTCAGGTTCAAAATTACCCCACGGGCTGCACTTTGGACACTTTGTTTTTTTTATATCCTCTGACTCTGAAAATATTCCTACTTGGTGAAAACTGAACCAATTAACAGCGATGAAGGACGGACGACTGTATACACAATATACCTCACGCTGTAATGTAGCTTCATTTAAGACCTATGCTTTTTTTTTTTTAAATTAAGTAAAGCAAAACTAGTAAACTTGTTTAATTTGTAGAATAGTAAAACTGTCATTACAAACTGTCTGTTTTATTTTTTCTCCCTTCAATAAACATGACAATATATCAGTAAACAGCTGGACAAAGCTTTGAGTAGTTTTTTTAGGAAACTTCACAGCAGTAGCAATGTATCGTTTTCGGCGGCGCTAATGGTGTGCTTAGTTAAACACCAAACAATGTGTATTACCTGTCTGTGTGAAGCGGGGGAGGGTTAGTGCGGCAGGGTTTGTCTGACGCCAGTGCTGAGCACATGGAAGCATTCTCAAGAACTGAAATAAATGCCCCGTCAGATATCAAAACATCTTTGGGGAGAATCAACAAGTCATTTTCATTCTTAAATGAATTTCAAAAAGTGACGCTAGGTTTTAAGAAAAGGGGCGGGGGTTTAGCCCCCAGGAGATTCACATGATGCGAGTGAAAAATGTTTGCACTTACACAAGTTTTTTTGGCCGACAACTTCTTAGCGCTGTATTAAATTACAAAATAACCTAATAAATCCAAATGGTGCAAAGCTCCAGTCATCTTTCAGTTGGCCCAAACACAAAAGGACCGTGTTGTTGCGTAGAAAAGCTACCCAGCAACGGTGCATAGAAAAGAGTACACAAATATGCAAAACACTACTCGGTTAAAGGGGAACTGCATTTATTTTGGAGCTTTGCCTATCATTCACAATCCTTATGTAAGACAATAACACACAATTTTAGTTTTTTTATGCATTCAAATAGTAAATAAATGAGAGCCAACACACATAATAAAAGATCACTTACTGTACAATGTCTGATTTTATTAGGATTCAGACTGATAGGATGTTCATATATTCCCGTTTAGATGAAGAATGACTCATAATCCTGGCGAATAATAATCATTCTCGCCATTTTCAGGTCTAAATTGGCTGTCAAAGTGTACCAACTTGTTGGATCATCTTTTTACTATCCAGGTGAGGGGCATTATTTTTCATCTAGAAGAAACTTTCACGAGCTCTGATGCGAGAAAGCAGCTCACCAGCCAATGATCTCAACATAATCACACAAGCTAGTGATCGCTGCTTAAATAGTTTGTCTGTGTTGGAGCTTATAACATCACTAATACTTGGTTCATATTCAAGTCATCAAATATAAATGGAGTATTTTTGGCACTTTTTGAATGGTATTTTATTGGATTTTACTGGGCGGAATAGAATAGAGGACCTCCAATTGGCGTGTTGTGAGCAGACTTTTATTTACAAATTAGAATGCATTAAAAAAAAAATGCATTTGTCTTGATTGTGAACGACAGGCAATTTTTTTGTTTTTTAAAGGGCAGTTCCCCTTTAACCTGAAAACTGGAGGTTCTGGTGGAAATCAAATTATTCAGATTATCAATTACTGGTGGATCCACCAATCTGATCGATTGGATTGGATAATAAGCGCTGACAAAGGGTCTCCACCAATGTTCCAACTAATTTTTCATGTGTCTACTCTGAGCAAACACAAAAACTCTTAGAGCATTCAGTGACGCACATGTGTGCAACATCAGATGTGCACACTGTCGCCACACCTGACATAAGTTAAATGTTTTATTATATTAATATATATATATATAATATATATAAATATATAATATAATCCATATATTATTTCCTAATTTAAGTGATTTGGCCTACTGACAATGAAAATAAAACATCTTGTTTTTCATGAGCTGTATGTTGAAAGTCTGGGTGGGGGTCCTGCTGGGGAATAATTTAAGACCCCTTTCAGAGATCACATGAATAAGTTCACCTTAAAAACGTTCACATTTTGCACAATGAGATGTGTGTGCTTTAGTACAAGCATGGGATACATTGTACAAAGATTTGTCTGTAAAATGTATCATTACACAGTTTTTTATTGGCATTTATGCAATCTAGTGACCACATTTCATGATTACTATTTATAAATGAACATTAACATTAACATGACACAAGAATAAGCACACATCTGATTGTAAAGTGTATGTAGCAGGTATATAAGATATATTTTATGCATTCCACCAAAATTCCCTCACGTTTTATTTTATTGCTCTATTGTTATTCATTGTCACTTTTATTTTGTAATTTTTTTCAGCAAATAGTTCGTTTGATTGGTTGATTGATTGAAACTTGTATTAGTAGATTGCACAGTACAGTACATATTCCGTACAATTGACCACTAAATGGTTACACCCGAATAAGTCTTTCAACTTGTTTAAGTCGGGGTCCACGTTAATCAATTCATGGTAAATTAATGGTTTTGGGAGCATTTGTCATTTTATTTTGAAGTCCTATCTTTTTCCGGTAGTGACGTCATCGTCCTCACTTGCTGTTAAGACATGCTGAGAGGAGACTGGTGTGCTGCAGTGTCTGAATGCTGCCGCATTACTTCCTGTTTATTTCATACAGAAATAAATACGCCACCTGTTTCGGCTAAAGACAACCACTGAGTCCCCTTGTCTTCCGAGCAACACCCACAATACACAACGCAGACTCGATCCGGCTGCACGTACACGAATTTAGAAGTTAGCGTGCAGCATTTAACTGTTTTTGCTGCTAACTAACCTGCAACACGCATGCACGCCATGCTGTTAATGACACTGATTGGCTGCCTGTGAACCGCATCACATTATGTGTGGTGTTGGACTTGTCCGACTGTTTTTGTGGCTGTGAACGCATCACTGACTGGTTGCGACAAATAGTTAGTTTTGGTGTGATTACGGCAGAAAGTGACCAAGTTTACGAGATATTAGTGTTGTTGCTCATGTTTTGGTGTAGTTATGGCTGACAGTGATCAGTTTTGATCGATTGTTGATGAGGACCACATCTTCTCCTTAAAACGTCTCGACAGATGTTTATTTGTTGTGACCATTGGTTGCCTGTCACTCATAGATACATTGCAAAATATTACAGAATAAATGGCTGTGTTTATTTTCAATACAGTTTAGGTTGGATTTTGTGTACTGCCTAAATGTTTCCCGTGCGCGAGGACTGCGCAATTGGTCTCCACTAGAGATGTCCGATAATGGCTTTTTTTGCCGATATTCCGATATTGTCCAACTCTTAATTACCGATTCTGATATCAACCGATACCGATATATACAGTCGTGGAATTAACACATTATTATGCCTAATTTTGTTGTGATGCCCCGCTGGATGCATTAAACAATGTAACAAGGTTTTCCAAAATAAATCAACTCAAGTTAGGGAAAAATATGGCAACATGGCACTGCCATATTTATTATTGAAGTCACAAAGTGCATTATTTTTTTTAACATGCCTCAAAACAGCAGCTTGGAATTTGGGACATGCTCTCCCTGAGAGAGCATGAGGTTGAGGTGGGCGGGGTTGAGGTGGTGGTGGGTGGGGGGTGTACATTGTAGCGTCCCAGAAGAGTTAGTGCTGCAAGGGGTTCTGGGTATTTGTTCTGTTGTGTTTATGTTGTGTTACGGTGCGGATGTTCTCCCGAAATGTGTTTGTCATTCTTGTTTGGAGTGGGTTCACAGTGTGGGCGCATATTTGTAACAGTGTTAAAGTTGTTTATAAGGCCACCCTCAGTGTGACCTGTATGGCTGTTGATCAAGTATGCATTGCATTCACTTGTGTGTGTGAAAAGCCGTAGATATTATGTGATTGGGCCGGCACGCAAAGGAAGTGCCTTTAAGGTTTATTGGCGCTCTGTACTTTTCCCTACATCCGTGTACACAGCGGCATTTTAAAAAGTCATGCATTTTACTTTTAGAAACCGATACAGATCATTTCCGATATCGCATTTTAAAGCATTTTAAAGTCTCCACTTTGACTGTGGAGTGAAATAAACCAAATAATTTAAAAAATAAGCCTAACATCACCCATGGCCCGCCACTTCATTTTATTTGGCCCTCGAAAGCATCAATAAAGTACTGTAACTATTCTTACTAAATGTATTCTATTTTGCGAGGGAAAAAAAAAAAGTACTCCATGTAATTGCAAATTATGTTAACTTAAATATTGTCAAATAATGCAAAAAGATATTTTCAAATATTCAAACATTTTATATATATATATATATATATATATATATATATATATATATATATATATATATATATATATATATATATATATATATATATATATATATATATATATCCATCTTCTTCCGCTTATCCGAGGTCAGGTCGCGGGGGCAGCAGCCTAAGCAGAGAAGCCCAGACTTCCCTCTCCCCAGCCACTTCGTCCAGCTCCTCCAGGGGGATCCCGAGGCGTTCCCAGGCCAGCCGGGAGAGATAGTCTTCCCAACGTGTCCTGAGTCTTCCCCGTGGCCTCCTACCGGTCGACGTGCCCGAAACACCTCCCTAGGGAGGCGCTTGGGTGGCATCCTGACCAGATGCCCGAACCACCTCATCTGGCTCCTCTCGATGTGGAGGAGCAGCGGCTTTACTTTGAGCTCCCCCCGGATGACAGAGCTTCTCACCCTATCTCTAAGGGAGAGCCCCGCCACCCGGCGGAGGAAACTCGTTTCAGCCGCTTGTACCCGTGATCTTGTCCTTTCGGTCATGACCCAAAGCTCCATGACCCAAAGCTATATATATATATATATATATATATATATATATATATACATACACACTAAAAGCAAGTTATCCGTCAAATTGTGCAATGTGAAAGCAGCAATAGATTTAATGGTAAAATTGTAAAAATTTACTGAGGTTTTTACAGCTTTTTTCACTGTGGTGTCGTTTTAGCATTACAGTAATACACCGAAAAATCTACAATTGTTTATTTGCGTAAAAAAACAAAAAAACAATTGGCAGCTCAGGTGCCAAAATTTTACTGTTAAATTGCAGTTTTATGTACAGTAAAAAAACAAATGTAAATTTTACAGTAAAATTCTGGCAACTGAGCTGCCTTTTTTAACCATAAAAACAGCAGTACTGTTTTTCCATTTACACTAATATACACTACATTTTGAGGTGAAATTATTGCAACTTACCATATTTTTTTTATATTTCAGTTTAAAAAAAAAATCTAATAAAATGCATTAAACAATTGTTTAATAATAGTATTCACTGTTAGAAGCGGCCCTCTGGGGCCAAACATACTGCGATGTGGCCCTCAGTGAAAACGACTAGCAGAAATGGCACTTTTCTCATGCAGAGAAAAGGGGTGTTTGCTTGAGCACCCCTAGGGGTCTGACATGCATGTGCCTGATATCTTTTATGGAAAAAAAACAAAACATGCGCAATTAAAGAAAAAAAATACCAGCAAACGCCAAAACCACTGGACTGATTTTTTTTTAATCATCCCCAATTTAATCATAAAATGATATTGCTGAATTTGTAATAGTTTTGATAGTGCCGAATAGTTGACACGCGCAAACAGAATAGTTTGTCTCTTTCTCTATCGTCTCACCACCTTTCTCACAGCCATTTTGTAACTGTAAGTTTGCAGGAACACTTCAGCTGTGTTGAATACAGACACAACAATGTACAGTCTTGATAAATCACCTTGTGAGTAGTTAATACATTTGCATCTTCTCCTTCACAGTATAGTGAACAGCATATATTCTTCATATACACAAAGACAAACACGCTAAATAGATTGTGCTTCTTTTTTTTACTCACTTAACACACACAATCCTCTGTGCACGAGCTTAGTAGATCAGCGTTGTGTGCGCTATCAAGTTTTCTTGAAAACCATTCATAGTGTGCAGCTTTGACAAGATGAGGTATTCAGGTGCACTGCTAATATGAATGCTTAGCTGCTGCGTGCTGTCAAGCCTTGCCACGATAGACGGCCTTAAGCGACAAAAACTTCAGCCTGAGCGGCTGTGTTTTTTTTCACCTGGCGCTAGCGTTTGACTTGTCTCTATTCAATAGCTTAACATTTTTTGGACATAAAAAAATGCAGGGGACAAAAAGTACTTTTTTAAAAAGTGCAGGGGAATTTTGTCATCTGTCCCCAAATTACTCAACAGGTAGCGCGAAATCTATTTGTGGCGGTACCTTGATGCTGGTAGGGAGAGTTCCTGTGCCGATAGGGGGTTGTAGGGGTTTTGTTGTTTGCTGGATTTGGGGCCTGCCTCCCCTGTGGCCCCACTGGGAGGGTGAGGGCCTCTCCCGCACAGGCTGGTGTTCCACTGCCACTCGGTGGGGGCGCTTCAATTCTGGGCCCCCATAAACAATAATCCTAAAGCCCAACCCCGCCCCCTGCATCCCACTTTATACCCAACACATACTTGCCAACCTTGAGACCTCCAAATTCAGGAGATTTGGGAGGGTCAGGGGGCGGGGCCACGGTTAAGGGGGAGGAGTATATTTATAGCTAGAATTCACTTAAATTCAAGTACCGTATTTTCCGCACTATAAGGCGCACCTAAAAACAAAAAAAATTCTCAAAGGCTGACAATGCGCCTTATAATCCGGTGCGCCTTATATATGGATCAATATTGAGCCACAACAAACCTAAAATTCATTTTCATAAAGTTTAGGTCTCGCAACTACGGTAAACAGCCGCGAACTTCTTTTTACCTGTAGAAGAAGCGCTTCTTCTACGGAAGCAGCCGCCCCCGTAGAAGAAGAAGCGTGCGGTGCATGCTGGGATATGAAGTTTCATTTCCATTTATGTGTTTCTGTAAAGACCCCAAAATGGACTCCTACTAAGAGACATGCTTACGACGCAGAGTTCAAACTCGAGGCAATCAGTCACGCAGTAGAACACGGGAATAGAGCAGCCGGGTGGATTGACAAACGAACTCCAGCTGCTGGATATTGGTGTCAACAGGGCATTCAAAGCTAGACTGCGAACTGCGTGGGAACAGTGGATGACAGAAGGCGAACACACATTCACCAAGACAGGGAGACAGCGCCGGACGACATACGCCACTATCTGCCAGTGGATCGTAAATGCCTGGGCTGATATATCAGTCTCAACTGTGGTCCGAGCTTTCAGGAAGGCAGGAATTGTCACTGAACTGCTGGACAACAGCAGCAACAATGACTCCATTGATGACTTCGACGAGACGGAGCCGGGCATTTTGGATGCCGTATTCACCCAACACTGATGAGGAAGAATTCGAGGGATTTGTGGATGAGGAATAACTTCAGAAAGTGAGCTTTAAATGTTTATTTTGTGTGTTGTGTTGTGTGACATTAACGTTTGAGCAACGTTGAGTTATTGATATTGTTCTGCACTATTTTGAGTGTTACTATTTTGTGATTGCACATTTGATTTACCGTAACAGAGTAAATCAGCTGTTTATTCATTTTGAGAGTGAACAGAGTTGTTAGAACGCTGGTTTGTAATATATTAATAAAGTTTGACTGACCTGACTGTTTTGTTGACATTCCCTTTAGCGCAGCTCCATCTACTGGATGCATAGGTGCGCCTTATAATCCGGTGCGCCTTATATATGAACAAAGTTTTGAAATATGCCATTCATTGAAGGTGCGCTTTATAATCCGGTGCGCCTTATAGTGCGGAAAATACGGTATTTCTTATATATATATTTATATATATAAAATGAATACTTGACTTTCAGTGAATTCTAGCTATATATAAATATGTATTTTATTATATACAGTATATATATACATATAAATAAAATAAATACTTGAATTTCAGTGTTCATTTATTTACTCATATACACACATAACACTCCTCTCTACTCATTGTTGTATTTGAAAGTGCAATGCTTTGCAGCCAGTAGCACAGCCTTTGAAGGAGCGTAGGTATGGGCAGTGTAATATTCTGGGTTGGAGTCAATAACCAGGCGAGGTGATGAAGTTAGGTGTCTTTACTTCATACTTCAGAACCGACTCCCACACTTGCCGTCAGGGTGCACAATATAACGTAAACCGTTGGCCAACCAAAAAGTAACCACAGAACACTATACCGTATAGGGTTCTGTGGTTACTTTTTGGTTGGCCAACGGTTTACGTTGTATTGCGCACCCTGACGGAAAGTGTGGGAGTCGGTTCTGAAGTATGAAGTAAAGAGCAGACGTGACAACAGGCTGTCCTCACTCAGGTCCGCACGGACCTGGAGGGGGCGTGCCTTAAGTCGGGCTGGAAATCGGGAGAAATTCGGTAGAATGGTTGTCCCGGGAGATTTTCGGGAGAGGCACTGAAATTCGTGAGTCTCCCGGAAAATTCGGGAGGGTTGGCAAGTATGACCCAACGCCACTGCCCCATACACAATTACACTAGTGATGTGCGGATCGATACTGCTAATACTAGATTTATGTCGGAATATCGATTGTCAACTCAAAATATCGATACTTTGGACACTTTAGTCATTTTTGTTGTGTTGACATATTTAGTATTTTCACGTTAATGGAAATTTGTAACTGAATTGTAATTTTGTCTTTATTCTAATAGTAGTTCTTATTAATTTAATGTTTTTATTTTACTTCTTTCCTTTTTTGGGGGGTTTGAAACACCATTTCTTTGTACTTTGTATGATTTTGTCCTCTGTTTTTTCCCCATTGTATTAGCTTTTATTTGTCAAGGTGTTGTGAGAATTGATGCATTACTGCGTAAGGACCCCAGAAAGCTAATCTTGAGAAAAACATAAATGGGTGCAGCAAACGCACAAAAAAATAAATACAAGTTGAAATAGTTGGATTTATGGGAAGAGTTAAGCATGATGTTTTCACCATTGAAGGGTTTGTGTTTTCTTCATTCAGGTTTACAGTCAGGTCACAATTTCAACAAGGACATTGATTTGAATAATGCAAACTGAGGTTAACAAACATTACAGCAACAACGGGTGTAGGGGGAATTCGAGGAGGACCTATAGTTCTTGTTTTGCCTAAAGAAATGAAGTGAGAAGATGAAGTCCACGGGTGAACATTTGCGTTTGTTAGCACATACTGGCCACAACGTAAAACAGCGCTTAAGGTTTATAAATGTTTCTATAGGTGACAAATGCTCCCGCTCCCGACTGTGGTTAATCTCGGACCTGTTTTAGCGAGGACAGCAGGAGGGGCAGCAAATTGAGAGCAGGCCGGTTCTCCTGCACCCCCAAAGCTATTAAAGCACTGGCAAGAAGGGATGTGACGCTGGGCAGGACAGGGGGTGGAGCCTGCATCACCTGCATGGAGACAATAACACGTAATATGCTTGTAGCGCTGCAAAAGTGTGCTTACACACACACACACACACACACAAGTTTACATACACTTGTAATGAACATAAGGTCATGGCTGTCTAGAGTTTCCAATAATTTCTACAACTCTTATTTTTTTGTGATAGAGTGATTGGAGCACATGTTGGTCATAAAAAACATTTACGAAGTTTGGTTCTTTTATTAATTTATTATGGGTCTACTGAAAATGTGAACAAATCTGCTGGGTCAAAAGTATACATACAGCAATGTTAATTTTTGGTTCCATGTCCCTTGGCAAGTTTCACTGCAATAAGGCACTTTTGGTAGCCATCCACAAGCTTCTGGTTGAATTTTTGACCACTCCTCTTGACAAAATTGGTGCAGTTCAGCTAAATTTGTTGGTTTTCTGACATAAACTTGTTTCTTATATATATATATATATATACACACTACCGTTCAAAAGTTTGGGGTCACCCAAACAACTTTGTGGAATAGCCTTCATTTCTAAGAACAAGAATAGACTGTCGAGTTTCAGATGAAAAGTTCTCTTTTTCTGGCCATTTTGAGCGTTTAATTGACCCCACAAATGTGATGCTCCAGAAACTCAATCTGCTCAAAGGAAGGTCAGTTTTGTAGCTTCTGTAACGAGCTAAACTGTTTTCAGATGTGTGAACATGATTGCACAAGGGTTTTCTAATCATCAATTAGCCTTCTGAGCCAATGAGCAAACACATTGTACCATTAGAACACTGGAGTGATAGTTGCTGGAAATGGGCCTCTATACACCTATGTAGATATTGCACCAAAAAACAGACATTTGCAGCTAGAATAGTCATTTACCACATTAGCAATGTATAGAGTGTATTTCTTTAAAGCTAAGAATAGTTTAAAGTTATCTTCATTGAAAAGTACAGTGCTTTTCCTTCAAAAATAAGGACATTTCAATGTGACTCCAAACTTTTGAACGGTAGTGTATATATATATTTTTTGTTTTGTGTGAGATGTGGGAAGAGCGAGTGCATTAATTATACAACACATTTTCTCTGCAAGTGAGAATTAGTGCCAGCCATTACAACATCGAATACAAAATATCCCCACAAATCAAAGGGTAGAAGAGCGGAAACTAGTTTTCCTTCCAAGTTCTTACCTTTTCAACTTTATGACAGTGAATGAGTCCATCGTGTCCTACGTAAAACGTAGAGAATGCATCATAAAACCTGTAACAGACGACATTTAGATGAAACACGCTTCTTAGCCTGTTGTGATTTTTAAAAATGCAGCAGTCTGACTGACAGTAATGACTGACTTAATTATATATTACAAAACTGTTGTATTACTCATTCACGGATGTCATTTTACTATAAAAAAAAGTCAGTAAATGAATGTATATATTTGTTAACGCTATGAAGTGGGAAAGGGGTAGGATTAAATAAGCTTTGCTTCTTCCTACTCCTTTTCGGACATTATGTAAAGTGAAATGATATGAAATTGTGTGATGTATTATGCTGTAAGTGTGTTCATGTTCGAAATAAACTAAAGAAAGAAAGAAAGAAAGTCTCCCTTTTTGGGAAAAAAAAACATTAAAAGGAGACCGACCCCTTACTCATAATGTTGTATACCATTGCGTTTTAAATTAAACTGGTTTCTAAAGGTATTTTGTTATTCTGCAATACTAAGATATTCAAATACTAAGTGGCTAGCAACAAGCAAGCTAATCGTAGCTTTTACCAAGCATGCTAATTGCTAGCTGGCAACGAGCGTGCTAATCACTACCTGGCATTTGCGCGCTAATCACTAGCTGACGGCTAGAGTGCTAATCGCTAGCTACCTTAAATGCTAACATGATTATAACAATATATTTATTTATCTATGCTTTGTTATAAACACTACAAACAGCACAGCGAGTACTGTAGCCATAGGTTACTGCCATTGCTAAACTACAAAGAGTGTGTTGGATCAATGTTAATGCGTATTTTAACACATTTGAATTTGTGGAAAAATTGTGGGGGAAATTTACAAACATATAAAATAAAAATAAAAAGTAATCATCCAAAAATTTCACAACCCCCTTTGTTCCCTACATTCCACCGCTCCTCAGTTGTTATTATTTCGAGTTAAGTGTCTGCTTAGCTATTGAGGGTGATAAAGTATCCATCACTACTAGAGACGTCCGATAATATCGGCAGGCCGATATTATCAGCCAATAAATGCTTTAAAATGTAATAGCGGAAATTATCGGTATCGTTTTTTTTATTATCTGTATCGTTTTTTTTTTTGTTTTTTTTTTTTAAATCAACATAAAAAACACAAGATACACTTACAATTAGTACACCAACCCAAAAAACCTCCCTCCCCCATTTACACTCATTCACACAAAAGGGTTGTTTATTTCTGTTATTAATATTCTGGTTCCTACATTATATATCAATATATATATCAATAAAGTCTGCAGGGATACAGTCCGTAAGCACACATGATTGTGCGTGCTGCTGGTCCTTTAACAGTGAATTTTACTCATTTTCATTAATTACTAGTTTCTATGTAACTGTTTTTATATTGTTTTACTTTCTTTTTTATTCAAGAAAATGTTTTTAATTTATTTATCTTATTTTTATTTAAAAATGACCTTATCTTCACCATACCTGGTTGTCCAAATTAGGCATAATAATGTGTTAATTCCACGACTGTATATATCGGTATCGGTAATTAAGGGTTTGGTCAATATCGGAATATCGGATATCGGCAAAAAGCCATTATCTGACATCCCTAATCACTACACACTTTTGTTTAAAGTATAACATTCGGGTACTGACTAGAGGTGGGATAAATAATCGATTTTTAGATGCATCGCAATTCGGACATGGACGATTATAGAATCGATTAGTAAACATCAACAATTGATGTATTTATTGTAAATAAAGTAATGCAGACAGTTGTAAAATATGGCTGACTCACCGAAAGATCCGACGAGCTTCTTTACTATCGGGCACTTATGTTCCAGTTTTGCACACATTTTCATTAATTCAATAAATGTGGGGAATTAATAGAACTGTTTCTTATTCCAAATTGCTTTTTTAAAGTTGCAAGTTATAAATGCTTCTTTAGCGAAAGGAAAATAAATGTAAAACTGCATCTATATACATAAATTAAAGATGCATCAATAATTTATTTTTAATCAAATCGTAGCTCCTGAATCCCAATCGAATCGTGAGGTGATCCCACCTCTAGTACTGACAGTGTACTTACGGCATTTTACCGCACTCAACACACTAAGTAAGTATGTATACAACTAGTGATATTTCTATTGACCACACAACCATGGTAATATTTAGAACTGAAGTTAATAGTCAAGCTGTCCTGATACAGGTTTTTCACTTTCGATACGATACCCGTATTGCAGCCTTGACAATTAGCCGATATCGTTCTGATACGATTTTAGCACAAATAATGCATACTTTTTACTTGTTTAGTAGCGTGGGATATTAGAAAAGGCGTGATCAAATGATGTGTAGTTGTGATGGCTGCATGCTGGATCTTTGCGGAGTAATTGTTGTTCTCTCAGTCTCCTTTGCAGGTAAATTCCTTCGTTTGTCCTAGGTGGGTTGCTGTAGTCAGGAAATGCAGCTTTTGCCATTGCGTTGAATGTGGTCAATCATTATGTAGAGCCCCACAAAGTGTTTATACTGTAAGAGTTGTACTTAACACTAGCTGTATGTTATGTGCATCTTCGTTGTAATTTTGATTAGCAAATTTGGAAATGTGTTGAAATCGCCATGTAATAACACTAATGCTAATCAGTGGCATATCCCATGTACAATAGCATCAAGCTAGCACGTTTGAATGCCTTTTGTTGATCTTTTATCAGGACTAGGGATGTGTACCGAATCCGGTACTTTTATGGCACTGACGCAAAATCCAACGGTGCCATCTTATGCTACCTGGGTTGCGTGTAACATCATGCCTAGTTGATGACTTTGCACTTTAGCACTTAGCGATCACTCCAGCAGCACTGAGAGTGGACTCAGCTAAACTACCTCTTGGTAAAATTGACTAAAAAAATGCTACAACGCAAGTAAAGTAAGGCTCCATGTTTCCAAAAACTTACTAGCTTAGTATACATTGGTTTTGCAATTGACAATATTAGCATTATTGAGTTATTGTGTAGAAATATGGGGAAATAACTACAAAAGTACACTTCATTCATTAACGGTGTTACAAAAAAGATCAGTTAGAATAATACATAATGTTGGATATAGAGAACATACAAATCCTTTATTTATTGAATCAAAGATACTGAAATTCCACGACATAGTGAATTTGCAAACAGCTAAAATTATACACAAAGCAAACTATAACCTGCTACCCAAGAATATACAACAATTCTTCTAAAAAAAAAAAAAGAGGAGAAATATAATCTTAATATTTGTATGCACGTACAACACTTAAGACCTTCAGTATATCTGTATGTGGAATTAAATTATGGAATGGATTAAGCAAAGCACTCAAACAATGTACTAATATGATCCACTTCAAGAATCTCTTAAAACTTAAAGTGTTTACAAAGTACAAAGAAGAAGAACCATGATAAACATTCTGAATTTATTTCATCCATCCATTCATTCATTCTCAAAATAATCTTACTCATCTCATCATATGAAATATAACTTACTTCACCGATTATTATTTATTTATTTATTTTTATTATGATTACTTATGCAGTATATTGAGAACAGGAAGTGAACAAAAGTTTGGCAACTGTTATGTAAAAGAAAAGGGGTAGGATTAAATATGCTCTGCTTCTTCCTACTCCTTTTCGAACATGTTGAAAAGAGAAACTGGAAATTGTGATGTATCATGTTGTATGCTTGCATGTTCGAAATAAACTCAAACTCAAGCATTAGCAATATTATACGGCGATTTCAACACCTCCGAATTTGTCAATGAAACTACAGTACAACTAAGATGCACATTTCAATCGAACAGATGGTGCGTAATAAGTACAATATTACAGTATTGACACTTTTTAGGGAACAACAAGACTAGACAGCAAAGACTGAACTAACTAACCATCACACCATTAGCTATACACTACTGCCATCTCATTTTTTGGACTTGCAACTGTAATTGAGACTCAGAAATATGCTAATAAAACAAGATATAACAACTGGATAGCAGTTACCATACATTTTTTGATGATTTTGGGTGTCAAATTTGCTGAAAAGAAAGTGAACGTGAGCATTAGACGCCATGTGTGCTACCTGTACAACTGGGATTTATCTCTGCGGTAGATGCGTAGCATCAGCGAGAAAAAGGGAAGGGCCTTGAGCCGCCAGCGAGCCTTGATTGTCCCGTCCTCCGGATGCTTGGTCAGCTTGAGCACCTCCAGCCGCACGTCCACAAAGTACATCAGACACAGAAAGCGGCACATGGCGATGTTGAGGTGGTATGCAATGCGTCCTCTACGGGAATGGCCGTGTCAGACGGGAAGGGAGCAAAAAAGTCAAACAGCAGCAACAGGTGCATGAGCACATTTACCTGGTCTTGGTATTGAGAAGACCGTTGATGAATTCAACATCATTGGAGTACATGCTGTAGTCATGAGTCTTATGGAAGAAATTTGGCAGCTGCAAGACATAAGTTGAACAGTCAGTTCTTTACATAGGGTTAGGGTTTTTCTTGCACTATCGCAATGTGACTTTACCTCTAAACCTCTAAATAAATTATCAGCCAGAGGGGATTCGTTTTAGTGATCCACATTGAAAGGCAAATTGGCCAATCACGCACATTTTCCACGTAAATAGTCTGATACTGATCAGTGGGATCTAAGGATATAACGATTTCAAAATCTCACAGCATGATATTATCATGATATTAAGACCACGGTACAAAATTATTGTGGTATATGTCCAAAGAAAAGACTTAACAATGTCATGTGTCAAATGACATGGCAGGAATCTTTAGGATAAAACACACTTAATGTAATTAAACACAAACATAATGCTCAAATGTCCTAATCTTATTCAGTACTACATTAATTTTTAAGTGCAAATAATTGTGTGGGAATATCTACTGTGTATCTCAACTTTTACTTTTTGAGGTGTCCTCTACAGTGGAATATTTTTTTTTACATCACTTTGGAAAATGCAGTTTCTCTGAAAAGTTAACTCACATTTTAACTTTCAAGTAATGTCAATACTAAGGCTGAAACGACGCGTCGACGTAGTCGACGTCATCGGTTACGTAAATAAGTCGACGCCGTTTTTGTGCGTCGACGCGTCGCATATTTACGTCACACTACCGTCATGGCGAAGCGCAAAGCAGACGATCAAAGAAGACGATGCGAGCGGTGCGAGCGAGGGGGGAAAAGCATGCCAAAAGTGGTCAAAAGTGTGGGAGTATTTCAATAAACGGCCTAATAATGTTGTTGTATGCACACTGTGTCGAGCGTAAATGGCCTATCATAGCAGCACAACGGCTATGAACGAACATTTGAAAAGAAAACCATCAACTAGTCAATCGTCCGCGCGAGCATACGTTGTCATCATTACACAAAAACATGAATGTGTCATTTGTATCTGCTAGGGGTGTAACGGTACGTGTTTTGTATTGAACCGTTTCGGTACGGGGCTTTCGGTTCGGTACGGGGGTGTACCGAACGAGTTTCTAAGCTAAAGCTAAAGTCTTAACAAGCTGCTTTGCTCCGTCTGCCTCTGTCTCAGCACGCAGCATTGTCCCACCCACACAACCATCTGATTGGTACACACAAAGCATTGTCAGCCAATCAGCAGTGCGTATTCAGAGCGCATGTAGTCAGCGCTTCAGCGTGGAGCAGATAGGTGTTTAGCAGGTGAGCATCAGGCAGCGGACTCTCCCCAAATGATAATAAACACCTCCCAGTCAACTACTAGTAACATCACTATGAGCCCGTTGACCTTCTAGAAACTTAAACTGCAGCTCAGCTCACTCGCAGTCCTGGCTTGAGGTGAAGGCTAATTACCTCTCAGTTCCAGCCACATCGACCCCTTCTGAGCGCCTATTTTCAGCTGCTGGGAATATTGTAAACAAGAAAAGAACCAAAGCATGTAGACATGCTAACCTTTCTTCATTACAACTGTTAGTCACTCACTGGAATGAGTAGAATTGGTTATTGTGTACTGTGTTGGACTGGATGTTTATTTTGCACATTTTAAAAGCAATACTTAATGTTTACAGTGCTCCAGAATATTTAGATTGGCACTTTTTTGTATTGGATGTTTATCTTTATTTTTGCACATTTTAGCAAATAAGCAATACTTTCACTTTTGTTGAAATGTTTACACTGTTGTTACAGAATATTTCGTTTTGCACTTTTTTGTATTGGATGTTTATCTTTATTTTTGCACATTTTAAAGCAAATACTTTTACTTTTGAAATGCTTATACTATTGCAGAATATTAAGATTTGCACTGGATGTTGACTTTTATATTTGCACATTAGAAAGCAAATAAGCTACTTTTAATTTTGTTAAATGTTAAAAGTTTTAAATGTTTACACTGAGTGGCCATACTTCTTTTTTTTTGTAAATAAAAGCCATGCCTTTTGAAAAAACGGGCCTACATTTATTTTTTCATCTTCATTTTGAATAAAAAAATAATCGGTAAAAGGAAAAATAATCTATAGATTAATCCAAAAAAAAAATCTATAGATTAACCGATTAATCGAAAAAAATAATCGTTAGCTGCAGCCTTAGTCAATACCTCAGAAA
Source organism: Entelurus aequoreus (assembly GCF_033978785.1). Classification (NCBI taxonomy): domain Eukaryota; kingdom Metazoa; phylum Chordata; class Actinopteri; order Syngnathiformes; family Syngnathidae; genus Entelurus; species Entelurus aequoreus. Next base: position 48,831,033 of record NC_084738.1, on the reverse strand, counting down.
TGTTTGGGGAAATAAACAATTCCTCTTATGTACTACAAAGTGGAACACACTTCACTTCTTGCTTCCTGCTACATCAACAATATGATTTGCATGAGTAGCTGGACAGGACAAATAAATAAAAAATACTTTTATGATACATATATTTTTTTTCTTGGTGTGCAAAACTTTAGCTCAGTGTGCAAAATGGGATTCAAGCGAGTGTTTGTTTTTTTATTTTTTCATCTATAGATTTTATCTTTTAGTTTGCAATATGCCTTATTTATTACTTCTTTTTAGTTTTCCATTACATTTTACTTTTTTTTACTGTATGTAAAAATCTGCACTGCAATCGCAAAATTTCCCCATTTAGAATAAATAAGTCTATCCCAACCTATTGTTAAGTGTGAAATGTTAGAAAAAGATTGATTAAATACAATTACTCAGAACGATGGTAGGTAAAAAACAACAACTATTTAACGTATGATGTCTTGAAGTTGAAGTGGAGCGGTAGTTGTTGTTTCGGTGACACAGAGTGGCCACAATAATTTATTAGGTTACGTTCATGATGCAGTAAGATAAATGAGGCGGACACGTTTGTCATTGGATACTTCCAAATACGCTTCTACCTTAGAGACTTTTTATCTGTAAGTACAGTGGCACCTCAACTTGGGAGCACATTACGTTCTAAGACCAAGCTCAGAATACTGTATCTTAAAGCAGCTCCGCTTATTAAAATGAATTAATATAAGTGCAGTTGGTGCTCGCAAAACACAATTTTAGCATGTAACATGTCCTTTAAAAAGAAAAACTAAATTTAGATGATATTGTTTGGAAAACAATACAACAGCACTACAAACAACTACAGTACTTTTATAACAGTATATATATATATATATATATATATATATATATATATATATATATATAAATAATACAGAATATCTCAAATTACCCGTAAATTAAGGAACTTATAAGTTGAGGTAATGATGTAATATGAAACTTTACTTATTTGATACTTGAAGTTGTTTATATTGACAATTTGAATTAAGGACACTTATTACGTATGTCTAGCTTGCGTGCTTAGCTGTTGTGTAGCTGCTAGCTCCTATAAGTTAATTTCATATCACGGTTATTATTAACACAGTATTATTGAATGTAAAAATCAAAAAAATATGATAATAGTTATATTAACCATGGAGAGTTTTACCACAGTTAATCATAAATACTGTTTATTGTTAAATTCCTATTGTCAGGTAGCTTCTAGCTAGCGATCATTTGCACTTACTGCTAGCTAGTGATTAACGAAGCCAACTGCTAGTTAGCGATTAGTGCGCTATAGGCCTACCTTGTTTACCTTTTGTAAATGACTTCACTAAAATACAAGAAAATACCATTATTGGCAGCTTTTTGCAGGATATTTAGCTGGTAGTCCAGCTTTGCGTAAGTAAACTCGCTGTCCAGCAGCGTTTATAGCTGAGATTTTATACAATCCAACACTCACTTGTTTTTTTTGGTGATACCGGACCTATATGTTTTGGTGCTTGCATGATGGAAATCACTTCCTTTGAATAGCATACGTTGGCAGGCTCTAGATTTGAATGTAATGTTGGGCTTTCTCTGCTAAATTAAAGCACTTTAGTCAAGTCAATTAATCAGGACACATGGTTACACACATACCTCGCTTCTCAGTCTTTCGTACACCATGGCCAGTCTCTGCTCTCTTTCACTGTCTCCTTCGTGGTGCTGTCCCTCTGCTGGTGCTGCCTGGCTACACAGAGTGCCGTGCAACTCCTTCATCTTGTCGCTCTCAAGTCCAACATTCTGCCTAAAGTTCAGCCTGTCGTGTGCAATCGATTGTCTAGTTCCCGGGCAATGGAAACAATAAAAGTGAGAGCCATACATGTAAGGTGCGGGACACTTCTCGGCTTCGAACAGGCTCCTAAAACTGTGTTGTCTCTTTTCTGTGTCGCCGCCACTTCTCTTGACAACGTTGATGTCGTCCTCTCTGCTTCCGTCCACCGTGGTCAACAGGAAGGACAACTCAGAAGACTTGTAAGTCCCAGGCGTAAGCAACTCTGCTAGTTTTGTCTGACCGAACAAAGGGATCTCCATGGTGGTGCGCATGGTGCCCGACTCACCCAGTCGCACCAGCACACACACGCGGAGCGACTCCTCCCAGTTATCCTCGTTGTAAGCGGCCTTCTGCGGCTGGCTGGCATGATGAAAAGGGTGCGAGAGGACCGGCTTCTTGGCGCTCTGATATCGCAGGCTGTTGGGGGGCGCCAGGGCCCATGATGCACTGCTGAGAGGACGTGCTGGACAGAGCCACTGTGAGTCCGCTAGCTGAAAAACACACACAACATGATCTTCAATGCCATCAACATTTTTTACCAAGATAATTTTTAATGTTCACATATTATTTGCCAACAACAAGCTGTAGGCTGGTTCACTTTATTCTGTTAAAGTTGGCCATTACTACTGAGATGTACATTTCTTGTCGTTTCAGAGACAAACATTGGCTTTTCCAATGATGTGATTTGTTGGGATTTAGATCGTTCTTCCCAAAATGTCTGTCATACCAACGAGCATGTTACGTTTTTTTATTTTTTAAGGTTCAAATTTAGAGTATTTGGTTAAAGAGATGCTTTTAAAGACACTGAAAACAAGAGTGTTCCGATCAGCTGATCATGCCGATGATTCTGATACCAATCATTAATGAGTGAGATAGGCGTATACCGATCACATAGGGCTGCAAGGATTAAGCAATATAATTGGTTAGTTCGATTTAAAAAAAACTTAAGATTTTTTTTAAATAATTATTATTGCAGCAGCCTTGCAGAAACTATGTTACTACTGTATGTCCCCGGGCACTTCATGCAGGTCGGATTTGCTGCTTCAATTAATAATTTAATGAGTAACTAATAAAAATTAGTCAAATCCGACCCACATGAAGTAGTTTCTGCAAGGCTGCCACTATAGAGCGCACATTAGAGCGGTGGTGTGTTTCACTTAATTAAAGCTGCAGAGCTTGCATCAAATAATCGTTTGAGTAACTAAAAAAAATGAGTCAAATCCGACCCGCATGAAGTGCCAGGGACATCGTTTCAGCAAAGCTGCTGCAATAGAGCGCACATGAGAGCGGTGGTAAGTGGATGTCTGTGTGGAGAGTTTAATATACTGTACATAGTATTTTATCTACTATGGCACATGTTAAAATTGCAATTTCAATGTGCCAACCATGCATCCCTTTTCTACCGCTTGTCCCTTTTTTGAGGTTGCGGTGGGTGCTGAAGCATATCTCCAATTTCAATGTTGATAATGTGAATTCAATAGAAAAAATATTATGCAAATGCTCAATTTAAGCAAAAAATATGTCTAAGTATAAGATGCATTTTTTTTAAAATTAATAATAGGCCATTGTCAAATTCAAAACAGCGAAGAACTGAGGTGATTTTTGAATAAACACAGTATTTTGAAAAACCTCAACAGAGTGAAGCTGAAAAAAAAAATTCTGAGCGCAAATTGATGAGGGACGACTGAAATAAACAAAGATTTTAAGCAAAAAAAAACAAAACACTTGCGGTGGTGTTCTTATATTTTTTGCTTTGAAAAATGCAACCGTAAGTTAAAGTTAAGTTAAAGTACCAATGATTGTCACACACACTAGGTGTGGTGAAATTTGTCCTCTGTAAGCAAGTTGCAAACAGCCCCTTTAAGTGAAAAATCAAAAAATCTGTCAAGCAGATTTGAAGTAAAAAGTGCACCAGTATTGGCAATACTGGCCAATATACTGTATCATCCCTCCATCCATCCATTTTCTACCGCTCAAGGTCCGTCTAGCGCAGTTCAACACTGTTCTCCAAAAAAAACCTGACTTTGTGTTGATTCTAGTACATACTTTTTTCCGCAAACATTTTTGTCTCTTATTTTTGACCAACATTTGCAAAAAGTAACAATGGTTCACTACAGGGACGAAGGCAGTTGACAAGATAAATAGTGTACGACTTTCATGGTTGCTTACAGAGTTTACTCACAGGAAAATACCGCCTCTCGTGTTATGGCAGAAAATAGCATGAAATCCGCTCAACCCTGACGCAGAACTTAAAACATCAATGCAGCATCGGAAGGGACGGCATAGTGACAATGCAGAAGTGTGTACAGTTTTTCAGACTTCAAGGGATGCTGAAGAGAAGCAAGCATATTACCTTACCTGACTTACAATCGGTTGCCTTCTGCCGTGGATGCGGACGAAACCCACCCAGAAGGCAACGCTTCCTCTGCTTACAGCCATCAACTACAGGGGCCGGCGCAACCCCAGTCAATAGCTGACCATTGCCCTCACCAAGCAACTCATGCAGATGAGCCCTTTTCTCCAAGATTCTGGACCTCAAAGAACCTGAAACAATATATAATATAAACAGTATAAATAATAATAAGCGCTTACTGCCTGGCCTTGTTGGAAGGGCAGGCTGAAGAGACATAAAGACATAATTGCCAAAATTGCATAACTAGCTATGATACTAAAACAAACAAACACGTAAGAGCAAAACAACTTCCTCTGTCACGAAAAAACAAATTTATTACTGTTTTTTTTTTATGTCAAACCACACGAGTGGTGAAATAATTAAGTGCTCATTTCCCCCCTGCTCGTTGAAATGTGCAACACATGCTTTAATTTTGGCGTCTCCAAATTTGCTGCTAATGGAGATGTAACAATATGAAATTGTCACACTGTTATCATTATAACCATTGTTGATGAATGTGCTGAAAAAGTAGACTTCAGTACTTCCAGTGTACACACTAAAATATTTTAACCAAGCTTTATTTAAAAAAATAAAACACATTTACCACTTTGTTCAATGGCACAATTAAATAGATCAGTTGAGGTATGACGTTTGTAAAGGGAAAAGATGTTATGTAACTTGGCATTGTTTTCATGTTAGCAATTTAGCTAGTTAGCGATTAGCACACGAGTTGCCAGCTCTGGATGTAACTTGAGATGGACCGATTATCGGCGTCGATATTTGGCATTTTGATGTACACTACCGTTCAAAAGTTTGGGGTCACCCAAACAATTTTGTGGAATAGCCTTCATTTCTAAGAACAAGAATAGACTGTCGAGTTTCAGATGAAAGTTCTCTTTTTCTGGCCATTTTGAGCGTTTAATTGACCCCAAAAATGTCATGCTCCAGAAACTCAATCTGCTCAAAGGAAGGTCAGTTTTGTAGCTTCTGTAACGAGCTAAACTGTTTTCAGATGTGTGAACATGATTGCACAAGGGTTTTCTAATCATCAACTAGCCTTCTGAGCCAATGAGCAAACACATTGTACCATTAGAACACTGGAGTGATAGTTGCTGGAAATGGGCCTCTATACACCTATGTAGATATTGCACCAAAAACCAGACATTTGCAGCTAGGATAGTCATTTACCACTTTAGCAATGTATAGAGTGTATTTCTTTAAAGTTAAGACTAGTTTAAAGTTATCTTCATTGAAAAGTACAGTGCTTTTCCTTCAAAAATAAGGACATTTCAATGTGACCATAAACTTTTGAACGGTAGTGTATATCTTATTGGTCTCTTTTTATTGGTATCTGCATTTTTTTGTTATTACAACTATAACTACAAAAGCAGATACAATATATACATATATGATACCAGTATTTAGTTTTTGAAAAAATGTATAATTAGTGAAGTAGATAGTAATAACCACTGCTCAAACCACCTGTACTGTGAAGCGCCGTCTAACCAACTGTGCTGCATTTGGCAGAAAGTATATCCTTATAGACTTCATCAATAAACACGAGTGACCCAGTGCCATTGAAAGACATGCATGGCCATGTCATCACACGGCCTCCACCATGTTTTACAGAAAATGTAGTGCGCTTTGGATCTTGAGTTGTTCCAACTCTTCTCCAAACTTTCTTTTTCCCATCATTCTGGTACAGGTTGATCTTAGTCTTATCTGCTAAAATAATACTGTTCCAGAACTAGGCTGGCTTCTTCAGATGTTTTTTTGGAAAGTCCATTCTGGCCTTTCCATTTTGTATACAGTATGTGTATACGAGACAGCCGGTAAGTGACAAGCATGAACGCCAAACAAATAACTAAGACTGATGAGTAATTTTTATTCAACGCAATTAGTGATTGTAAAGAATACAGACCCTAAAAAAATATGTTCTGTTAAAAGACTAATGGTAACAATGTAAGCTAGCTGGTGGTGTTCTTGTAATATTTTTGTTTGAAAAATGTGACTGAGCAAACAGCTGACCTCTTTAAAGGCCTACTGAAATGAAATTGTTTTATTTAAACGGGGATAGCAGATCTATTCTATGTGTCATACTTGATCATTTTGCGATATTGCCATATTTTTGCTGAGAGGATTTAGTATAGAACAACGACGATAAAGATCGCAACTTTTGGTATCAGATAAAAAAAGGCTTGCCCCTACCGGAAGTAGCGTGACGTAGTCAATTGAACATATACGCAAAGTTCCCTATTGTTTACAATGATGGCCGCATGAAGTGAGAGAGATTCGGACCGAGAAAGCGACGATTTCCCCATTAATTTGAGCGAGAATGAAGAAAGATTTGTGGATGAGTAAAGTGCAAGTGAAGGACTAGTGGGGAGTGGAAGCGATTCAGATAGGGAAGATGCTGTGAGAGCCAGGGGTGACCTGATATTCAGCTGGAAATGACTAAAACAGTAAATAAACACAAGACATATGTATACTCTATTAGCCACAACACAACCAGGCTTATATTTAATATGCCACAAATTAATCCCACATAAAAACACCTAGGTGTTTGTTATGCTAGCTCCTAGCTACTAGCTCAAACTAGTTATAGCTCGAGCGGGTAATACAGACGGGATCCCGTATATATAACCAGCCAATACAATTCAAACACCTGCACAACACACACACTCACTCAGCCCAAAGAACCGTTCACCTAACCCAAGGTTCATAAAGCTTATATATTTAACCAAAGTTACGTACATGACACGCACGTACGGGCAAGCAATCAAATGTTTGGAAGCGCGCGGGTGGGACCTGATATTCAGCTGGGAATGACTACAACAGTAAATAAACACAAGACATATATATACTCTATTAGCCACAACACAACCAGGCTTATATTTAATATGCCACAAATTAATCCCGCATAACAAACACCTAGGTGTTTGTTATGCTAGCTCCTAGCTCCTAGCTACTAGCTCGAGCTAGTTATAGCAAGCGATCAAATGTTTGGAAGCGTACTCACGGTATCGCATCTGCGTCTGTTAACGAAGTCAAAGTCCTCCTGGTAAGAGTCTCTGTTGTCCGAGTTCTTCAATCTTGACTGCATCTTTCGGGAATGTAAACAATGAAACACCGACTGTGTTGTGTTGCGGACTTCCCTCGCAAAATACTCCGCTTCGCACCGACTTTCTTCTTTGCTTGCTCAGCTTCTTTCTCCATAATGCAATGAACAAATTGCAACAGATTCACCAACACAGATGTCCAGAATACTGTGGAATAATGATGAAAACAGCTATTTCGTATTGGCTTCAATGGGGAAGCCATACCTGTGTCCTACTGGCTACGTCACGGGCATACGTCATCCTCAAAGGCGTTTTGAACCGGAAGTTCCCCGGGAAATTTAAAATTGCACTTTATAAGTTAACCCGGCCGTATTGGCATGTGTTGCAATGTTAAGATTTCATCATTGATATATAAACTATCAGACTGCGTGGTCGGTAGTAGTGGGTTTCAGTAGGCCTTTAAAATGATGTTATTTCTTTCTAGTTCTTATATTCGTACTTTTCTAAAAATGTTGCTTTGGTGTTGGTATAAGTTTATTATTGCAGATTGATTAATTTATGTTGAAAATGTATCTTTAATTAAACAAAACTGTCACGAGGGCATGACATACACAATTCTAATAAAATACAAATTTGTAACAACATAAACACCTGAGTAAAACTCAAATGAAAACAAAAAAATCAATAGAAGTGCTGATTTTAACACAAACAAAACATTCAACGCAATCGATGTGCCTGTTTTGTTAAGGGTAGTGCCAATTTAAAGTACATGAAACTGCCATCTGAAAAGTGCAGACATTTTTAAGTGGTTATAATGAGCCACAGCTGGAGAAAAGAGGAGACAGAAACCAAAGTTTGTACAAGTGAAATACTATCGCTAATCCGATCATTTGCATTGAAAGCACAAAATATAAACTACAATAGTCTGATAACCACTAATAATAGCTTGTATCTTTCTCTTAGTGGCATTTTTGCGTTCTTTCCTTGCTTCAAATCTCGTCAGAAACAGCATGTATGCGAAGACGCCATTTAGCAAAACTAAACGACGACCGCCATTATTACAAGTATTTTTCATCACCACCAACGGACTGTTTGTAATTTCATTACAACACGTCCCCTAAAAGTTAAAACTCCACCGACACGAACAAGCACAACATCAAAAAGTGGAAACGTGGGTTTATTTACAAGTTGTATCGTTAGTAGTTTAAATGAAATCTGCGGTGATTGGCTAGTTGTTTTAGGTAGCAGCTATGCTAGCATGTCGCGAGAGCGGCGATACAGTGCATACGTAATCACGTTTGTGCTGCGACCAGGGTTGAAATGGTGACAACAAAGTTTATTTTTCCCGAATCTTACTCTATTTAATCCAGTTTGTATGGATTTATTTTAAAAACAAAATGAGAAAGAAATGGTTGAAATCTACTTTTCTATTATTACTAACCGAATGCAGCTGAGATAGGCTCCAGCACCCCCGCGACCCCGAAAGGGACAAGCGGTAGAAAATGGATGGATGGCTGGATAGTCGCACAACCTATTTTTAGTCGCAGATGCGAGTAAATTGCACTGCACAGCCCTGGAATCGTCCGATCTCAAAATGTAACTATATTAAAATGTTATATCGTTAATGATGCTAATGATACTTGAAAGGGAACTGCACTTTTTGGGGAATTTTGCCTATCGTTCACAATCATTATGAGAAACATGACGGATGGATTTTTTTTAATGCATTCTAAATATTAAATACTTTCGATCAAAAAAACATCCAAACACCTCCATTGAGGTTTTATATATATGATGGAAGTATATATGCAATGTAGTAACGGGCACATTTATAATAACATTTAATATTTGTGTATTTTGATCATTTTAAGCATACGCAACGCATTAATTTAAAAACGTTTGCTTTTCTCTCTCTTCATTACTGATTTCTGCTCACTGTAGACTTCATGAGAGCCAACAAATAATAAAACATCACTTACTGTACAATGTCTGCTGTCATTGGGTTGCCGACTGCTAGGATGTTCATAGATTCCCATTTAGATGAAAAATGTCTCATAATCCCCGCAAAGAAACGGGGTGGATGGAAGCTTTTTGTGTAGTCCTCGCCAGTTCCAGGTTTGAAATGGCTGTCAAAGACTCCCAACTTGACGGATTTAATCCTTAGCCATCTACTGTCCAGGTGAGATGCATGATTTATGATCTACAATAAACTTACAGGGAGCAAGGAAGCGAGTAAACAGCAGACCACTCGATGATGAAACATAGAAGTGATCACGGCGACACTATCAATAATTTGTCTGTGTTGGTGCTTATAATAACAATATTACCAATACTTGGTTAACATTCAAGTCACTAAATGCAAATTGAGTCTTGTTGGCGCTTTTGGAATGGTTATCTGATTTTATGGGTGGAATAGTGGAGCTCCCATTGGCTTAGCTGTAAGCTGACTTTTATTTACATTTATTTAATATTTTGAATGCATTAAATAATGAATGCAATAAAAAAAAAATCCATTTGATGTCGTGTCTTTCATAATGATTGTGAACGATAGGCAAAATTCCCCAAAAAAGTGCAGTTCCCCTTTAAGATACTTAAAAACACTGTTTATTTGGAGCAATGGAAGTGATTATTATTAACATAGGGGAGCGGCTGCACACTGTGTATTCACAATTAGCTTATAGCGACTATATCAGCCAGAGAGGATCAACGTTTGTGATCGGCATTACGCGTTTTCACGAAAATCGGCCGGTACCGATTGGTGGCCGATCGATTGGCACATCCCTAGTTGATTATCATTTTCACTTGAAAGAGCATTCTGTCTCCACATACAAATAGGTAATTTATTCAAAGTACACTTAAAATAATTGTTTAGTCCGTTTGTGTTGGTGAAGGATCAGCATGTCAGCTAAAAATTGCTGCATTAAAATATATCTCAGGGAAAGCTTTCTGTTTGGAGTTTGCATGTTCTCCCTGTGACTGCGTGGGTTCCCTCCGGGTACTCCGGCTTCCTCCCACCTCCAAAAACATGCACCTGGGGATAGATTGATTGGCAACACTAAATTGGCCCTAGTGTGTGAATGTGAGTGTGAATGTTGTCTGTCTATCTGTGTTGGCCCTGTGATGAGGTGGCGACTTGTCCAGGGTGTACCCCGCCTTCCGCCCGAATGCAGCTGAGATAGGCTCCAGCAACCCCCGCGACCCCAAAAGGGACAAAAGGTAGAAAATGGATGGATGGATGGAAAGCTTTGATTTTTCTCAGATTTGTGTACTCCGCTGAGGATTTCAAAGACTATGAGAAGCACATGACATGCAGCCGACCACAAGTTTACAATAAGAAACCGTAGGCAGCGGAGATTGAATTAAGCAGTCACTCTGTGCTGAGCAGGGGGCTTCTCATCAAGTACGGAATTGAGGAGAACTACAAAAATGGTGCTTGTCTTTTGCGGACTGAAAACTGCGAGAACAGCAGTAATGTTTATTACCATTACACTACAATCATTTAGGCATACCGAAAATATTTTACGGTAGTTTATTGTCTTTACATACTATATTTTTAGGTGGTTATTTTTGATAGCTTGTGAAGGGAATGACCTTTGACAATACAATTAAAGTGGCAAACAGAGTTGGTGTATGTAGACGTCAGAACCACAATGATATATAATACAAATATAACAATGACAATTATCATATTCACTTACAATTTAGTTGCAGTTGAGCTATTACTGGTATGTGAGCGCTTGCCTATGGGATAAGACACTGAAAGAAAACATGGAAGCAAATGTGAATGTCATTTCCATCGACTTACCTAAAAAAAGCAATATTTGCAGCAATTGCATAAGTGTTTGTGTTATTGTTTTACAAAGGAACCCATGCATGCATGTTTGTATTACTATTTTCAAAGTCAAAAAATGCTCACATCAAGTGAATTGGAGATGGCTTTGGCATTTATAGCTCCATCAACTACAAAAAGCGATTTTTAAAATCAGATTGTTTAGTAAATTGCCTCGAAATAATTTGACATTACTTTACATGCCGGTTAGCCGGCTGTCAGATGCTAGGCTAACTAGCTAAAGCTTGCTCTGCCATATTACTGTTGACTCATGCAACCCCACTAAATTCACTGCACCAGCCAAATTTGTATCAGTCAAATGCTGTGCAGTATTCACCAAGACGCCGACGCCAAACCCAAGCTAGTATGCGTCATTTTGGTAACTTACACAAGTGTCCGCCAGTCCTGTGTGTCCTTGCTTCGCCAAACACGCCTTTACGCAGCCAAGCGTAATGCTGCCTTCACTGACTGTGGGAACAGAGGGAAAAATGAATGTTATATGACGTGATCCAAACGTGTCCTCCTGATTATTTGCTTGGATCATTTTTTAAATATATATTTATCTTTATATAGTCAAAAAAATGATTGAATAGGTGAAAATACATATGTTTTAATGTCTAATGTATGTTTCTTACAATAAAGTGCTGTAAGCAGTTGCTCTTCCAACCTACAGATGGCGGCAAAGCGCCAAATGCCTCTTGCCAAGTTGCCAGAAGAAGAAAACTTGGTCTATCTGTAGCTTCACGCCGTTGGGCCGCATGACGTGTGGTTGTTATCTTTTTAGTTACAATATTTGGATAAACAAGGAAAATGCCCAAGAAAGCTAAAGAAGAAGCAGAATGGGTGGACGACGAAGTCACTCCGACGCCAACAGCAGGTAATATCAAACGATAAGATGATACGTACGGTGGTTAGATGGGCTGGCTAGCCACCGGCGCTAACTGAGGCAAACTCCATTGAAAAAACCGCATAGAAATGATGACCTCTGCATATACAGCTGATATGCATATCTTATTGTTAACTTATCAATATCATTTTAATCGATAGGCTCTTTTGTGCAATTCGGCTTCATTTTTTAATCAACCTAGCAGCAGCATTACAGTGAAATACTCACTTTTAGAATTAAACTATTGACAACTCCCCAAGTTGAAATGGAAAGGTGAAGATGTGCGTTACACACTCGTGGCTAATTTGTGGGTGAATTGGCTATCTAGTGTTGTCAAATAGCAGTTGTTTTAAGTGGAACACAATGCATCGTACTAGAACTGTCCTTCACTTGCAATGAATGCAGCAATGCTCACGTCGGCGTGATGTATAAAAATGATGCAATCCTGTGAAAAGCATGTGTAATGATGACAGTTGAGCCTTACTACGATGACCTTACAATCTCTTTCCTTCCTTTCATATCTTTAAGTTAACTTTAGCGTGAGTATTCAATTCAAATATCAAAGGCTGTGTAATACCTGAAGAGCACTTTTAAACACCGTATTGCTGCGTTTTGTAAGAAGGTGTGGGTTGTACTGCAAAATGTTGGTATCGTTCGGATAACAAGTACTAGCGCTGGGTGATATGGACGAAAAAGTATATCTCGATATATTTTTACTTAAACTCGATATTCGATATATATCGATATATTTTCCGGTGAAAGTATACATATAAAGATGTTAATTTTTGAGCAAGGTTCACTTAAATTGAAGTGAATGACAACTGTACAGTAAACAGTCAGTGGCACTTTTATTAACCCACTTAGTCAAGGTAGGTATTAACAGCACAGAAAATAAACTGTTTAAGTAGCACATAATTACATAACATAAATACAATAGAAACATATTCTTTCTACGTAAAATAAATAACATAGCTATGCAAATAATACAAAATGTATCAAAAGATAAAAAATACATTTGCAGGCAGGCACTTTTTAAATTCCCAGTCTACGATGTAATGGACTGTCAAACACGTACGGTTCTGGTCAGCGCCAAATAAGTGACTTTACTTAATTGTGCGGATAGCAAGATCATAGGATCTTCCTCACTTCGGCATACATTTTTGGCAGCATTTCTCGTGCGAATTATGCCTAGCTTGGCAACTCGTGAATAGTTTTGGTTTGGACTTACATGGTAAACAACTTAAATTAATGTTTTATCCAGACGCATACATTTGTCCAAATGTGGCCAAGTAGACACATTGTGGGTTTCCTGGTTGTCGTCTACATAGCTATAAGAAAAATCTAAAGAAGAGAATCCCTCTGCCATCTTCCACTAGTTTTATTAATATTTAAATCGCCCGCTTGAATATTTCCCTCTTGTCTTCTCCGACTCTCGTTGTCATTTGGGATGTCTGTTGTGATTTCCCTTCCTGGTTCCATGACCCACCCTATGTTGCCTCTGATTGGCCTGTCCCTAATGTTTTGCATTAATCTCAACCAATCGTGACTCATCATAGTAAACAACCAACCAATCCTGAATCTTATACATGCGAGCACATCTTTGAAGGAGGAAGGGGAGGGGTTTAGTAGCCCGTGGGGTGTTCTGAGGTAGTGGGAAGTGGTGGGGAGAATCAAGGAACACAACAAATAAGCTGTGTTTGGTCATTTTAACGTGAAATAAATTATATCGATATTACGATATTTTCTTGATTCAGATCTCGTTTAAAAATATATCGATATATCTTACAAACTCGATATATCACCCAGCCCTACCAAGTACATACAGGACACATATATCAAGTGAATACAGAAAGTGTCAGACACCGATACTGTTACCCATATCATTAACTGGACATTTTTCAAGATCATTTTATGCCTTTAATTTAATGGGACAAATATTTGTTATCAAACAATGTAGTAATATGAAAAAATAAAAGGATTTGCTTACATTGGGTACAATTGTTGGCGCAAAAATAGGTAAATCGTCTAGAATAAGTATCGAAAAGGCTTCCCCAGTCCTCTGACCAAGGACCTATTCCCTTGTAAAAAAAAACAGCGGTACGTCAGTTTTCTGTGTGATTAAATTTTCGATAAAATATTCACCAAAATGTTGTCCTGGTTTGCGTACACCATCTCAGTTATCACACAGCTAAACCTGTTGTATAAAAAAAACCTATTCGGTTTAACCGCATACCATTCCACAGAATCAATCCAAACAAAAAATCCCAAGCGTCGGTGAATCAGTCTCTGGCTCTTTTTATTGATTAAAACTGTAAAAAAAAATTTTTTTTAAGTAGCGGCGTATAGTCGGGAAAATAGGGTATCCTTGGTATCAATTTTATTGATGTTTGGATTGATATGCCCAACACTAGTTGAAGGTGCTGACTGTTCTCAATTGTTCTATGTTTTTTTTCTGAGGACACCCGTTATTAAACTACCTTTACTTTTACTAAGCATAGCAAGTCAAACTTCACGTATGACATTTTTCACTCAAGGTCGCATACAGAAAAATAAAGGATGAGGGGCGGCAAGTTCTAGGGGTGCTGGAAAAATCTATTCACATCCCAATAGCAAATATTATTCAGTGTTTCCCACACATTCATTTATTTGTGGCGGCCCGCCACGAAAGAATTACGTCCGCCACAATTAGATTTTTTAAATTTTTTTCAAATGTGTTATTTATTTTTATGTCCTGTCCAGCTTCTCAGGCAAATCATATAGTTGATGTAGATGCCCATATAGGCTGTTCAGATTTACTTTACAAAAGAGAAGTGTAGGATACTTCTCTTGTTGCCTTATTTGTATTTGACCACTACTGTTTTCTGTTTATTTGTTACTGACTGTGGCAGGACACCTCTGCCTCTGTTTCACTTTATGTTGCTGGTAAATAATATGGTTGTAGTAGTAAGCTAAAGTTAAATTATTTAGTATGCACTAATTAAAGGGGCAGAGCTTTAAGATACATTTTAGCTTTTATATTTTATAAGATATATTTTTTGTAAGAACCACAATTAATACAAATATTTCAGTGAATAACTTATTGTTCAAATCTGTATATAAATATGTACATAAAGTGTTGTAATTATATTGTAAGATGGATGGATGGATGTAAGGATGTTTCAAATATAACTGTTATAAATTAGTAAGTATACATTTTTGGAGCCTTTTTAGAGAAAATCATATCATTGTAGTAAATTATGCAAATTACTCGATGACGTCATGGTGACCACGCCCATAGCCACGCCCCCACCACCACAGGTATCTTGGCAGTTTATGGGAAACACTGTTATTTGATACAATTCTGAATCGATTCATAAATTTCGATACTCTATTATTAAAAATACGTTTTTAGTAGGGGTGTAACGGTACACAAAAATTTCGGTTCAGTACGTACCTCGGTTTAGAAGTCACGGTTCGGTTCATTTTCAGTACAGTAAGAAAACAACAAAATATAAATTTTTTGGTTATTTATTTACCAAATTTGTAAACAATGGCTTTATCCTTTTAACATTGGGAACACTATAATAATTCTGCCCACGATAATCAAAATTAAACTGCCTCAAGTTGTTGCTCAGATTAAATAAAATGACAAAACTTTTCTTCTACATATAAAAAGTGCAACATTAAACAGTTTCAAGTCAACTCCATCCATCCATCCATTTTCTACCGCTTATTCCCTTCGGGGTCGCGGGGGGCGCTGGAGCCTATCTCAGCTACAATCGGGCGGAAGGCGGGGTACATCCTGGACAAGTCGCCACCTCATCGCAGGGACAACACAGATAGACAGACAACATTCACACTCACATTCACATTGTGATATAAACAACTTTAACACTCTTACTAATATGCGCCACACTGTGAACCCACACCAAACAAGAATGACAAACACATTTTGGGAGAACATCCGCACTGTAACACAACATAAACACAACAGAACAAATACCCAGAATCCCATGCATCCCTAACTCTTCCGGGCTACATTATACACCCCCGCTACCACCAAACCCCCCCCCCCCCCCCCCCAGTGCGTCGGTTGAGGTGGGCGATGTTGGGGGGGGGTTTGGTGGTAGCGGGGGTGTATAATGTAGCCCGGAAGAGTTAGGGATGCATGGGATTCTGGGTATTTGTTCTGTTGTGTTTATGTTGTGTTACAGTGCGGATGTTCTCCCAAAATGTGTTTGTCATTCTTGTTTGGTGTGGGTTCACAGTGTGGCGCATATTAGTAAGAGTGTTAAAGTTGTTTATATCACAACCCTCAGTGTAACCTGTATGGCTGTTGACCAAGTATGCCTTGCAGTCACTTACGTGTGAAAGCAGAGGCCGCATACTACATGTGACCGGGCCGGCACGCAGATAGCATGGTGTAAAAGCGGATGCGACGACATGTTGTAGAGGACGTTAAAGACAGTGCCATCACAGCACGCCCTCAATATTGTTGTCCGGGTGAAAATTGGAGAATGTTTGCCCCGGGAGAGGCACTGAAATCCGGAAACCTCCCGGAAAAATTGGGGGGGTCGGCAAGTATGCAGCTGAGCCACATCAGAGTCATCAAAGACCTGCATGCGGGTCCGGAGCCGCGTGTTGCCGACCCCTGGCCTAGGAGACCCAGTAACAAGCGGTAGAAAATGGATTGATGGATAGGCGAAAAAGGACAGATTAAAAAATAAAAATAAATAGTTCTTTTTTTTTAATCTTTTTTTTTTTACTCTGGACTACGCGCGGGCAGGATTATGGACGCTGGCGGGCCGTATCTGGCCCGCGGGCCGTAGTTTGGGGACCCCTGGTTAAGAGTATGAAGAAACACAAGCTAAGTTTTTTTTTTTGATGAATGATGTTCCTTTTTTTTTAATAATTTTTCTTCCTCTGTGTCTTATTTTTTTATACGTCTTCCTTTATTTAGGTTTGTAAGACTGAAAATATACACATTACAAAAGTATAACGTCCATTGTGTATTTTACATAAATAATATAGAAGGTTTAGTGTTAATACACACAGCAAACATTGCACACATGTGGTTTACCACAAATAAACCTAAGGACCGTGTAGCTTTATCACCCTCTGCTGGTCAAATTCAGCGCAACATGTATTTAACAGTATTGACCGCCAGAGTTAAACAGCCAAAAACAACACGACCACAAATACAAAAGACATCATAGAGTGAGCAATTTCTTTACATTCATACTTTGTTGTGCAGTCGCTGTTAAAAGTCAGATTTTCGCGATTAATTAAAACATTTTTCAGGGTCGATAGTGCCATCTTCTTCTACTTGCTCACATATGCTTTGCTGTAACTCTCTGTGGGTTTGTGCGAGTATTGCATACATGATCAATCCTGTTTTGAATGGTTTTATCAAGCCTATTTGGGTGATGTTCGGCGAGCCAAATCAAAAGATTTGGCAGCCTGGATATGGCCCGCAGGCCGCAAGTTGAATTAACCTTGCATAGACTGCCAAAATACCTGTAGTGGTGGGGGCGTCGTCAGGGGTAGGATTATGGGTGTGGTCACCATGACGTCATCAATTAGTTTGCATAATTTGCTAAGGTGACATGGTTTTCTTCAAAAAGGCTCAAATAATGTTGTGAATCACAACATTATTTGAGCCTTTTTGAAGAAAACCATAACATAACAAACAATAACAATATATATCGCGATAGACATGTGATCAATATCAATAGAAAATGGGGTCGATAGAACGTTCGATAATTTCACTGAGTTCTGTTAGAAAAAAATAGGAAGAAAGGCGCAGCCGGAACCGCACGGCATTCTGGGGGGTGTAGGCAGAAGAAGGGCTTTGTCCTCTCGACCTATCACGGCCGAGCCTGAACCGCAAGGCATTCTGGGAAATGCTAACTGGGGGGGGGAAAAAGCAACAACGGCTAGCTGACGACGAGGAGTAAAACAAAACGGGAATATGAGCGCGGCAGCACGAGAGGAAATTGTAAATAAAAAAGGAAACGTCACGTCACCAGTTTGGCAGTATTTTGGATTTTTTTTAAAATCCGATACGAATCAGAGTAATACTGTCTGCAAACTTTGCAAGGTCGTCGTCCCGACCAAGTCTGGGAACACGACAAACTTATTTTGCCAACTGAGCCGCTCTCACCCGCTGGAGTACAGCAGTATCAAACAGCCACAACCATCTACATCAGCCGGTGCAAGTGGAACAGCACCAAAGCGGCAACAACAGACCACCATCGTCTCGATGGTGGTCTGTTGTTGCCGCAGACAGTATTACTCGGCAGCAGTGCCATACGACAAAAATTCAAAACGTTATAAAGAAATAACGGATGCAGTGGTGTATCAATTAGCAAAGGACATGCTACCGCTCAGCATAGTTGAGAAGTCTGGGTACAAGCATCTCATACACGTGCTCGACCCCCGTTATGTTCTACCTGGCCGAAAGCACTTTTCCAAGACAGCTATTCCTAAGCTTTACACAATGTGCAGGGAATCCGTGGAAAAGGAGATACTGAAGTTGGTTTGATTTTTCCATGAATGACTGAAGAGGGTAACAGGTTTGTTTTGTCACAGATGTTCAGACGCAAGTTTATTCCGATGTTTACAATATTCTGTAAGACATGTTTGTTTCTGCTTGCTTAATGTGACTGTTATTTATTTGCATATATTGTTACCAATATGGCTTTAAAGCCTGAGTTGTACACTACTAATTTCTTAATTACAATACTTTGCACATTTTGTTGGATTAAGCATTTATTTAATGTCAATATTTGTACATCGACCAGTATTTTCATTTATTTGACTGTGTTTCATAATGCTGACCTCGTTCTAAAGGTTAAAGGTTATATTTAAAATAAAAGTATTTAAATTCAGACTTTTTTCTCCTGGTCTTTATTTAGAATAGTTTTTTTTTTTTTAATCAATAATTATCGATATCGACTGATATGAAACACTTATATCGTGATACATTTTTTAGTCATATCGCCCAGCCCTAGTTGTGATACATTTACAAACAATTATGTTATTAATAAGTAATATTGTCCAATGTACTTTTTTGAGATTTTTTCGAGTGTTAAAATTACTTTTTCAAATAAAAACAACTAGCAACAAATCTAGCATCTTCTACTGGTGTTATTATAGAATGTACTTGTGTACTCTTTACTTCTGTCCTTCGATGTCCCTGACAAAAGAGGCAAGCTGCAGCGAGCATGACGTCACACTTGCTTCGTGCTATTACTCCATTTGGACGTTTTCTGCTAAAAGAGCCATATGTAATAATTTCATGTCAAGTCATCATTAAATGGCCCTGATATGTCAAAAGGCATTAATAAATCATGTTCTTTTTTAATACTTCTATAACTGATAATAGTAGTTCAGCCGGGATATGGTCATTTCAAAATTAGATTTACAGCCCCAAAATCTTATTGTTTTTATTTCGATGTCCCGCCCTCTACCGTTTGACAAATTAGAAACTCCATGAGAGTGTCATATCCAGGTTGCCAGTTACGCACCACCATCTTCGTCTAGGTACTGCCACTGGTAAAGTTACTAAACATGTCAGACCTTAGTAAATCTAAAAGGCCTCGTTACGCTTCTCAACTTATTCATGACAAAGCCAGGAACAAAACAAGGATTTGTATCGGGGATGCCTTTGAAAGATGGAGATGATTGAAGGCGGAGAATATTTTTTTATCTGACGCCAAACTTGCTAATTTCCTTCTTGATAGGTAAGTATGGTAAAGTAAAAAAAAAAGATTTACAAGGTGTGGCGGTAATGAAAATACCATGGCAGCGCGCCACATTCAATTACATTAAGGGGAAACTTTTATCCGTGTAAAACCTTTGCTTTGTGTTATAGTTGACTCAGAAAATGAATGTAATATTTAAGAACAGACTAGTCTTTATTGGAATTGCAATGATATTGAATAGTAATAATTTAGCATTAATTATGAAACAGTTTTGGAATTTGTCAAGAGCCAATATAAAATGAACACCCCTGACACTTAAGTTTCCCATCATCTGTTGTGCCACCATTGTTCTTTTGTACTTACAGAAAAAACTGTGAAAAAGGGGAAAAAAGATAAAAAAGGCAAAAAGAGCGTGAGTACATGCAAAAAAATATATATACATTTTTTTGTTTATGTTAAACTTGATTTTTGATTTGCTGTGTATTGTATTCCACCAGTTTTTTGAGGAACTGCAGACCGACATCAAAGTTGAGGAGGTAGATGAGGTGACCGTGTCAGATCCTAAACAGGTAATTTATCGGCAATAGGCCAGTAATGATCATGCAATTATTTGGTATACAATTTATCCTTCCACTTTAGAAGTGAAACAATTCCCCGAATAATTACATTACCTAGATTAAAAAAGATTATCGAGTATTTTTATCTGCTTCCATGAATCGTTTATTTAATGGTATAGCTAAAAACACAATACTACTTTTAGCCAACGGCCAAAGATAAATTAGCCGTGCTAGTTAAAACTGTCAATATTATAGCTAATAGCACAAGTGTTTGAGACATACTGTGGCTTTACTGATGTTTGCTGAATTCATAGAGTGCATGGTGTCAGTGGTAGCAATGTAATGTTGGGACACCGTGGCTCGGGTAATAGAGCGGCCATTAACTTGAGTATTGCAGGTTCGATCCCAGCTTCCGCCATCCTAATCACGTCCATTGTGTCCTTGGGCAAGAGACACTTCACCCGTGGTTAGGGCCTTGCATGGGAGCTCCTGCCATCAGTGTGTGAATGTGGAAATAGTGTCAACGTGCTTTGAGTACTTTGAAGGTAGAAAAGCGCTATACAAGTATAGTCCATTTACCATTTATGTTTGTTTTAAAATACAGCCATAGTAATGTGAAGTACGTGTTTTCAAAAAGAATGGTTATTAGCCCTGATAGCTAATTGGCGAGCATACGCTACTTCCGGTAATTTCACGATAAAATCATATTAAAATAACGTTTTAATCCTCTTGCAATTTTTTTCTATATTTTAAATGTCTTTATATACACATTAACATTGATCCAACACACTGTGGTGACCAGATAAATGGAAACACAAGATGTCTTTCAATCAGCAATGCACACACTCAGCAACACACAGGAGCAATCAGGACATGATGCAATTTGCCTGTCCCTCCAACAAGGAGGACCCACCTTAATCGTTGCTGTGCCAATCATAAGACTCTGTCAGGTTCCCTGAGCTTGGTCGAAAGCCCATTTTCAGCTAGCAGCTAGTTAAAGTTTGTGTTTGAATTGTAAAAATGCATAATTTTATAACCAGACAAAAAACACAACAAAAAGAGATAAACCTATCCTCCTGTTGGCTCAATAACTACGACGACAACTGTACGTAATAATGTCTTTGCTGCAACTCCTGCATCACGACAACGGCTCACTCCCGCTTAACGTCACTTCCGCTCCACAACCACGTCATTCGCACATGCGCTGTCAGGAATGCAGCACGTGACAAACTGCCCTTTTCTCTTTAAAGAAAAACAGTGCACAGAAAATATGTATTTTTGTGTCCTTAACGGATAGTCAGGTATAAAGTTTCAGCTTTAATAACTGAAGTAGAACAGTAAAGAACAATTATTTGTTAAGTCCATTTGACTTTTAAGCTGCCATACACTTTTGCTGAGAGCCCTCAGCAAAATGAGTGCAGACGCTCCTTTCTTGGTCAAACAGTCAGCAAGCTGCTCCTTATTTGCTGACAACATGGTTTGCTGCATAGTCCCAGAGTGGATGAGTTCCTTAAATACTGCTGGTGATCTATGAGTACTGTGTAGTTAAGAAAACTGCACTGTGCGAACAACTCTGCTGCTCTGCCAGCATATGGGCAAGAATCTTCCACCCTCTCCCAGAAACATGATTAGGTGCCTACCCTAAGTGCCTCTAAATGGAAGATTTCCTATGGATGAAACACTGAACACCACCTGCTCCTTGTACTGGTCAGCATGACGTTTGTCTTCCATCTGCAGCGTCACTTCTTTCAGTTTCTTCTTCGTACGGCGAGCAATCTTGTTGGCTGCCCCTCTCTCTTTTATTTCCTGCTCCAGCTGCTCCTCCAGCTGCAGATCCTTTGCTTCCAAGGCTATGATTGAGGCCTTAAACTTGGACATGACGGCCCCCTTCAGCTCTGCTCGTCAAACTTGAATGGTCTTGCACTTTGTATGCCTGTTCATTTTCAGCAACTCGGTCTGTTAGTTGGTTGACATAATGATGATGCCATTTTTCGCTTCACACTGTTCTAGTGCAAGCTGTGTCAATCACAGCATATCCCAAAGACTACCATGAAGATCTCTGTGTTAAACAATATGTCGTTAGACAATTAAGTAATGTTGCATTCTTCACGCTCTGGTCATCCCTCAACTTCTGTTAGTTTAGCATAGTAATTTTTGTGGGGGCAGTCCTTTGCCCAGTGATATACACTTAGGCAGACTGCACATCTCGTTCTCCTACCATATCTGTTAAGCGGATTAATACCTTGAATATCTGTTTGATGTTGCATATATTGGGGGCGGTATGGTGTAGTGGGTAGAGCGGCCGTGCCAGAAACCTGAGGGTTGCAGGTTCGCTCCCCGCCTCTTGACATCCAAATCGCTGCCGTTGTGTCCTTGGGCAGGACATTTCGCCCTTGCCCCCTGTGCCGCTCACACTGGTGAATGAATGATGAATGAATGATAGGTGGTGGTCGGAGGGGTCGTAGGCGCAAAACTGGCAGCCTCGCTTCCGTCAGTCTACACCAGGGCAGCTGTGGCTACAAATGTAGCTTACCACCACCAGGTGTGAATGAATGATGGGTTCTCACTTCTCTGTGAGCGCTTTGAGTATCTAATAATAGAAAAGCGTGATATAAAATCTAATCCATTATTATTATTATTATTATATTTGACTGACTTCCTCTCCTGTCGGTAAACTTTGTGTAGTAGGCAGCGTCAGTTGCATCTCCGCTCACCTGCAGTGCACCAGTCCTCATCTGTGGCGTAGTATCGCTAGATATCCTCTTCAAGGCGGCCTTCATGTTGTCAAACGTGAGACTTGGACAAGCGGTAAGCAACAACTGTTTGTCTTTGACAGTCCGTCCCGCCGTGTCTATTAGCTTGAATGCTAACACCGCATCCGGGAGCTCCATTTTAAACTGCCAAATTCTGTTGTAACTCTGTTCAAACTCAACAATGTAATCCACCATCAAAACACCATTGTATTTCATTATCTTGTGTCTGGTATGTTATCCGTGTACGCCCCGAATTGGCGGTCCTTTTCCTCCTTCAAAAACTGAGTCCAGTTTTTTCAAAAGTGTAGTCAGACCATCATCTTTGTTCAAATCCTCTGCGGGTATTTCCAATGCGCTGTATCTCACTCTTCCCATTAGCGACAAGGCAACCGCCAAGGCCTACTTCTTCTTTTCCAAGTCTGTAATCAGTCTCCAGATTTCTACCTCATTTTTCCAACTTTTTGTAAGATTTCTTCAAATTAAACGCTGGCGGAACTTTATAATTACCAGCGGCCATCCTCTGCTACCAATGTTGGCTCAATAACTACGACAACTGTACATTTTAATGACTTAACTGCAACTCCTGCATCACAACAACAGCAGCTTACTCCTGCAAAACAACAACGTTACTTCCGTTAAATAAATGATAAATGGGTTATACTTGTATAGCGCTTTTCTACCTTCAAGGTACTCAAAGCGCTTTGACAGTATTTCCACATTCACCCATTCACACACACATTCACACACTGATGGAGGGAGCTGCCATGCAAGACGCTACCAGCACCCATCAGGAGCAAAGGGTGAAGTGTCTTGCCCAAGGACACAACGGACGTGACTAGGATGGTAGAAGGTGGGGATTGAACCCCAGTAACCAGCAACCCTCCGATTGCTGGCACGGCCACTCTACCAACTTCGCCAC
The DNA here is from genome assembly GCF_033978785.1 of Entelurus aequoreus. Classification (NCBI taxonomy): domain Eukaryota; kingdom Metazoa; phylum Chordata; class Actinopteri; order Syngnathiformes; family Syngnathidae; genus Entelurus; species Entelurus aequoreus. Next base: position 48,807,122 of record NC_084738.1, on the reverse strand, counting down.
GCCGTTCCGTTCCACAACCATGTCATTCACACATGCACAGTGAGAAATGTAGCACCTAACACTCCATTTCAAAAACTGCAGGTTAAGAAGGCACCTTTAGGATCAGTTTAAATTAAAGCACAATTGTATACAAGATACATAAGTAGGGAGTCCCCACTCTATCTTTCCATCCACTTGGGGGGTCCTGTTGAAGTCCCCTGCACTAGTGTAATGATGATGATAGTATAATAGTAAATATGCAAGTGAATGTGATTCATGTTAAATATGCGACAATATGTACATTTTATGATGTGTCTTAAGTGAAATGGCAGTGTGCTTTATTTGCATTAAAAATTGAAGACAGGTCGTAAAATAAGTGATCAGTAGAGCCTTATCCATCCATCCATTTTCTATCGCTTGTCCCTTTCGCGATCGCTTGGGTGGCTGGAACGTATCCCAGCTGCATTCGGGTGGAAGGCAGAGTACACCCTGGACAAGTCACCACCTCATCCCATATGAGACAAAATACAACAGTCATCCTTTTGTATTAGTTTTTGTTGACAGAAACTGCCCAAAATGCACAAAACAAAATTAATATGCTGCTCTTGAATATGCTCTGACCCATTCATGTATCTGTAACATACAGTATTTTAGCATAACTAGATCATTCATTCGGTCCTATTCCACTGTAGATTTTACAGTCGTTTTTTGTTTTTTTTTACCCGGACCTATTCTCCTTTACTTAAACAAATTAAAGTTTAATGGGAAATTAATTTGCCAGCTTACCTCCAATTTTTTAACAATTTTTGGTGGTAAATCACCATAGGAGTGGAACCTTAGAGGTAGAAGACACTAGTGTGGCCAACCTCCCTTTCTTTAGAATGTTTAACATTTTCCTGTAGGAAACAATGATGGCCATTTCAGTCAATGTCTTGGCTATGAGGAACGTTTTAAGTAAATGTAAAGTTTAACATGTGTTAGTATGGTTTGATACAAATTACATGGAGTGTCCCTGAAGTGTGGACACATGATGACATTTCAGTGTGAACAATTTTCTCCAGTCTCATAAAAAGAAGAAGGAGCGGCGGAAAGGAAAAGGTGGTGATGCCGCCAAGGACAGCCATGAAGATGTCACGCTGAAACTTAAACATCTCTCAGTACACGCCAGTGATGATGATGATGATGATGAGCCTGGTAGGAAATAACACTGTTCATCATGACTTGCTTGTAATGTCACACCATTATTAAAGCAAGTCCTCTCCTTTTCTCCTTGCAGTCGTCGCCCCAAAGAAAGGGAAACAGAAGAACAAGGTTTGTTATTGTCTTACTAGTGCTTCACATGCTGGCATTGTGAACCATTGATGTTGTCCGGCAGGGTGGAAACATATTTGCAACTCTCAGCCAGGGAATGAGTGATCAGGATGAGAACTCAGATTTGGACGAGGAAGACAAATGTGAGAAAAAGGTACAATGTTGCTCCTTTACCCATGTTGCGCCTAGTACTCATTGAAAATCAAACTAGCTTGACTACCACCAGTATTCATTGGGCAGGGCCGTGAGCCGGAGGTGACATCAGTAACATCCCAGCAATGGCAAGGGTAGTATTAGCATATGATCGATACTAGAGTGATTAGATCGATATTTTAATAAAATAAAAAAAAATCTTGTTTTGTCTTTTTTAGATAGTGTTTAAAAACTTGGAATAATTCCCTTGGACAGAGGATGACTTTGTGGGGGGATAAAACCAAAGGATTTACAAGAGTAGTAGTCAGTTTTTGCTTTTGTTTTGTTATTGTGTACTAATTTACTTTGTTTCGCTCAAATAAGTGTATGTGTTAAGAGAATAAGGAACTAGTTTGAATATTCAATTCATTGTCAATAGCACTCACCATAACACAAAACATTTACAGTTATTACATGTGATTGATATTGGCCAATCTCACTCTTGGATGATCGGAATTGGTATCATAAAACCCTGATCGAAACATCCCTAGTTTTTATAGTTATTTTCCCTACATGTCCACACAATAACTCCCATTTGGTAACCATTCAAATACATCTGGCCACGCAATGTCGTATATTTTTGATGTGAGATCTCCAGGTCATTCGATCAACCATAATAACACCAAGAAGTTGGTGTTCGAGCATCTGCAATTGCCACAATCTGCAATTGCCAAATAGCATTTTAGTCTTGAATTTTGCTGAGGTTGCAGTTGCTATCTTAATTTACTTTGTGTTCTTATTTCCTCTTCAGTCCAGAGTAAATGATGAGGATAAGAAGCCTAAGAAGACCAATAAAGCGAAAGAAATTGTAAGTAATTAAATATCAGTGTTTGCGACCAACCTTTCCTTCTGGTTGCTGAGAGGTGGAAATGAAATCTTTGAGCTTACTGTACAAAGACGCCGAGACCCAGAGTGCGGTTTGTGTATTATTCAAAACACTCCTTTGTATTACATAGGTCATTAAGGGTATTGTGGCATGATTGTAGTATGATAGACAATAAGTCTTGCGATAGTTTATAATATGATAGAAAATTAGTCCCGCAATAATTTGTAATATGATACACAATGATAAACCTTGCAATAGTTTGTAGATGATAGACAATTACACAATAATATATGATAGTTACATATAATTCTTACATAAAATTACCAGGGTTACACCATCATATAGTACAGCGGTCAACAAAAGTATGGCAATTCAATTCTGTCCATAATCCTATTTCCTGCCTTGCACAGGTGAATGATAGTCTTTTGAATACTTCCTGCATACGTATAACACACCAATGCCCACATGACCAGCACGACCCTTCAATCCTGCAGACACGCCTCCACACACATTGCTCCCCAAAACCTTCATTCTATCGCCTTCAATCAGTGTTCACACTTTCGTTAAATTATGGCGGACATGTACTTACCATTGAACAGGTCAACACCTTGTTATTTTACTAAACAAACTAAAGTGCTTTATTTATTTTATTTATCTTAATTAATGGATACTGTGTCATTTCTTCATGTTTACAATTGTATTTTCTGTATTGCAAATGGTAGTAGTTATGACAAGTCTTTAAGCTAATTTGTTGTGTGTTTTGATTGGATTAATTATATGGCAAGTGAATATGCTGTCTGTAATTGGCAATCATTTTTGTTGAAAAAGAAACGCTCAGTGCAGAGTGAAGATGAAGACGAGAAGGATGACAGTGATGGAGGTGACATGATGATGGTCTGTCTGTTCTTCCAGTTCGCTATTGCTTTTTCTTTTTTCTGGCTCTGTGTTTTTAATGTTGGTCCATGTCAAAGCAGAGTGCGGAGGATGCCATCGCAGAGCAGGCTAAGCAGAATCAACAGGATGGCGACGACCCATTCTCCAACCTTAGCAAGAAGGAGAAGAAAAAGAAGAAGAAACAGGTATCTATATCAATCCTGATGTATGGATTATAGTATATGTATGGTAGCCAACTAGCTACTGTATAGGCGAGGGCACATTGCTTGTGCGCGTGCGTGTATGTGTACCTGTGTGTCTGTGCGCGTGTAATCACTGGTTAAAAGCGCAAATACAGGAATTTATTTTCAGAGTCACTATGGCTAAAGTCGGCTAAAAACAAATACAGTATTACATTTTTTTAATAAAAAGTTCATATAATTTATTAGGGGTGTAACAGTATGTCATAAGCTATAGTTAAAGTGCAGCATTAGTAGTTCGATCTTATAGTTCCTTTCCCTATCTCTCCTGAACAATTGTGGCACGCTTATTTCGTCTCCTCCTCTTGTCGTTGTCTGTTTATGAATTTTAAGGCAAAGTGTTCTAGATCAGGAGACTTAAAAGACGAAAAAAAGTTTTCAAGCGCTGGCTTTTCCTTGGCACTATCGCTAGCAGTGACTCCGACAAGCCAAAGATTGGATTGCACTCTATTTGTTTACCAAGTTGGCGCATAATGCAATAAAGACTTCCTGTCACTTGCGTTTATTGTCCCCAGATTAATCAGAGTATACCAACAGTTACAGCTGTGGTATTTACCGATTCAAAATAATTTTGAACATTTGAGATTTGAGCTCAGCGGAGTTGAGCAATCTTTTGTATCAGTTAGGGTTGCGCAATAAATATTGGATAAATAATTATCTGGCTGATGCGAGGAATTATGACTTCATACTGATAATAAAGATTAGCTTCAATGGAAAAAACAGGTAAATCCGCCTCATTAGCGTTTTTTTGATTGGCCCTATTTTATATAATTATCGGATTAGGGTCACGGTAAGCAAATCAAGCACTTCTTTTCTTGTTTAACGGCCTAGGACTGCACGGTTTCAGATGAAGACATTTTGCGCTCTATTTACACCAAATGTTCAGCAAACATTCCGCCAGGAGGAAAAAACCATCAGTATCAATCTTGAGAAGAAGGAATGTATTTCTGTCAGTATTATCTGGAAAAACAAATTATGCATCCCTAATGTTAGTGTTGTTTCTGGTCAAGAAAAAGTATGTTTATTCGCTCTACATTGGCACCTCCATCATACGAGCTGAATTTGTTCTATGATTGAGCACATAACTTGAAATACTTGTCTCTCAAATCAATGTCACCCTTTGAAATTAATTCAATTCAGTTTAATTCTTGCCTGCCTCCCTTTCCCAAAAAACATTATTTTAACATGTCTATAACTTTTAGATTTGAAGTATATCACTAAAAACAATACAAACTACAGTAGTTTTGAGTTTGAGTTTATTTCGCACATGCATATAATGTTACACTGTTATCTGTGTTGACCCTGCGATGAGGTGGCGGCTTGTCCAGGGTGTATACCCCGCCTTCCGCCAGAGTGCAGCACCCCCGCAACCCTAGAAGGGACAAGCGGTAGATAATGGATGGATGGATCACATCTCATGCTCACAATTACACAACTTAACACAAAGAAGAAAAAAAAGATATAGGAAAAAGCAAACCTTATATAATCCCTTGTACATGTCACAACAATCACAAAAATATCTATTCCCTTTAAGGCTGAAACGACGCGTCGACGTAGTCGACGTCATCGGTTACGTAAATACGTCGACGCCGTTTTTGTGCGTCGACGCGTCGCATAATGACGTCACACTACCGTCATGGCGAAGCGCAAAGCAGACGATCAAAGAAGACGATGCGAGCGGTGCGAGCGAGGGGGGAAAAGCATGCCAAAAGTGGTCAAAAGTGTGGGAGTATTTCAATAAACGGCCTAATAATGTTGTTGTATGCACACTGTGTCGAGCGTAAATGGCCTATCATAGCAGCACAACGGCTATGAACGAACATTTGAAAAGAAAACCATCAACTAGTCAATCGTCCGCGCGAGCATACGTTGTCATCATTACACAAAAACATGAATGTGTCATTTGTATCTGCTAGGGGTGTAACGGTACGTGTTTTGTATTGAACCGTTTCGGTACGGGGCTTTCGGTTCGGTACGGGGGTGTACCGAACGAGTTTCTAAGCTAAAGCTAAAGTCATAACAAGCTGCTTTGCTCCGTCTGCCTCTGTCTCAGCACGCAGCATTGTCCCACCCACACAACCATCTGATTGGTACACACGCAGCATTGTCCCGCCCACACAACCATCTGATTGGTACACACGCAGCATTGTCCCACCCACACAACCATCTGATTGGTACACACGAAGCATTATCAGCCAATCAGCAGTGCGTATTCAGAGCGCATGTAGTCAGCGCTTCAGGGTCGAGCAGATAGGTGTTTAGCAGGTGAGCATCAGGCAGCGGACTCTCCCCAAATGATAATAAACACCTCCCAGTCAACTACTAGTAACATCACTATGAGCCCGTTGACCTTCTAGAAACTTAAACTGCAGCTCAGCTCGCTCGCAATCCTGGCTTGAGGTGAAGGCTAATTAGCTCTCAGTTCCAGCCACATCGACCCCTTCTGAGCGCCTATTTTCAGCTGCTGGGAATATTGTAAACAAGAAAAGAACCAAAGCATGTAGACATGCTAACCTTTCTTCATTACAACTGTTAGACACTCACTGGAATGAGTAGAATTGGTTATTGTGTACTGTGTTGGACTGGATGTTTATTTTGCACATTTTAAAAGCAATATTTAATGTTTACAGTGCTCCAGAATATTTAGATTGGCACTTTTTTGTATTGGATGTTTATCTTTATTTTTGCACATTTTAGCAAATAAGCAATACTTTCACTTTTGTTGAAATGTTTACACTGTTGTTAAAGAATATTTCGTTTTGCACTTTTTTGTATTAGATGTTTATCTTTATTTTTGCACATTTTAAAGCAAAATAAGCAATACTTTTACTTTTGAAATGCTTATACTATTGCAGAATATTAAGATTTGCACTGGATGTTGACTTTTATATTTGCACATTAAAAAGCAAATAAGCTACTTTTAATTTTGTTAAATGTTAAAAGTTTTAAATGTTTACATTGTTACAGAATATTTAGTCATGTTGTTGTCAATGTTGACTGAGTGGCCATACTTCTTTTTTTTTGTAAATAAAAGCCATGCCTTTTGAAAAAACGGGCCTACATTTATTTTTTCATCTTCATTTTGAATAAAAAAATAATCGGCAAAAGGAAAAAATAATCTATAGATTAATCGAAAAAATAATCTATAGATTAACCGATTAATCGAAAAAATAATCTATAGATTAATCGATAGAAAAATAATCGTTAGCTGCAGCCTTAATTCCCTTCCTGTGTTCAATGTACACCACTCATATGAGCTAGTGGCTCCCACAAAGGGCCGACAAAACTCACATGTGATCATGTGATTCATGACTAGGTCGATGGATCTGATGGTCCAGTCAGAGTTGGCACGTAATTGTACTCCTCTTCGTAGCGCTCATATTTTGACATCAATTAGACCAAGACAAGGTTTTATTAAGTAATGTAAAAATATTGCACAGAATTTATCTTGGGGAGTGGACTAATGCGGTGGCTCCTTCTGGCTGCTTCTCTGTTGTATAACAATAGGAAATGTTATTGTTTCTGTTGCACACAGGCACCTTTTGCGTGACGTATCAGAGGTTAGAGTTGACAACAGGCGATATGTATGTCTGTGTACCTTGATCAATTAAAAGGCCTAGTAAGGAAGGGTTATGCTCAGTAGTCCTGTTTGTAGTCAGGAAACCGAACGAACTGCGACACGTCAGGCACACTATTGGCAGGTTATTCATATATTTTCATGGAAAATATCCACTTATTGGATGTTGTTTTGGCGTCATAGCTGGTCCGCAGGCTGGCTTGGTGGGTCGGCTACTCAGACGGTTATGTTTTTGATGGGTTGTTTCTTTAAATCGGCGGGTGTTGTTCACTTATTCTACTTAGCGGTCTCCTTTGCACTCGCTTTCTTATTTCCCGAACTTGGAGGCCAGGGTAGTGTTGCTTCTGGACTGTTGATGGCAAATGACAAAGGATGATTTGGTGCCGAAGATCTTACAGGGTTCATTCTGACAATCACTACACTAAAAAGCAGTGGGGAGGCTCGTAACTAAAATTTATGCTCAGTTTAAAACATTACAAAAATCAAAGAGACAGCTCGTATCTCAAAATGCTCATAAGTTGGACTTGTAAGTTGAAGTACCATTTTATTTGATTTCCAACTTGCTCCTCTGTAAAAAATTAGGGTGTGACCTTAAATTTGAAAAACAAATTAACTCCGTGGTTAGAGCAGTTTTTTTCCAGCTGAGACTTTTGGCAAAGGGCAGACCATGAAAAAAACATTCATGCCTTCATCAGCTCTAGACTGGACTACTGTAATGCCCTCTATACTGGACTAAATCAGTCACTCTTCCACAAGCTCCAGTTAGTACAAAATGCAGCTGCTCGCCTCCTGACTCATACTCCAAAACATGCCCATATTACCCCGGTTCTCTTTGCTCTCCATTGGCTCCCGGTATGTTTTAGAATACATTTTAAAATCCTTCTTTTTGTTTTTTAAGGCCATCAATGGTCTGGCCCCAGCATACTTGGCTGATATTTTAACTGTTTGCCACCCACCAAGGAATCTGCGCTCATCTTTACACACATCTTTGAAAGTACCAAGGACGAGACTTAAAAAATGGGGTGATCGTTCTCTTTCCGCTTCGGCACCCAAGTTATGGAACTCCCTCCCACCTGAGTTGCGAGCCATCACAGAGCTAAAAGTTTTTAAATCTCAATTAAAGACATTTGTTTAAAAGAAAATGTAACAAAGAATTGCTATAAGTATTTATTATTACTGTTTTAATATGTGTGGGTTTACTTGCTTTTAACTTATTTGTCCTGTAAAGCACTTTGTGCACCATTGTGATGTTGTAAGGTGCTATACAAATAAACCTTGATTGATTGATAGATTGATTTTGCATGTCCTTGTGCACATGTTTACTCACAGATGGAATTTGAGCGTCAGGTGGCCAACCTACGTGCCCAGAGCGCCTTAGAGGGAGATTTCTCCATTTCCCAGGCAGAAATGTCCTCCAGACAAGCCATGCTGGAGAATGCCTCAGATATCAAGGTTACTCATTGTTTCATGAATGTTGTAATGACACCGATTTGTCTCTTAACTGTCTTCACATAAAGTCCTGGTCTGTGTTCACTAGCTGGAGAAATTCAGCATTTCCGCTCACGGCAAGGAGCTTTTTGTCAACGCTGACCTCCTTGTTGTGGCAGGAAGAAGATATGGTTTGGTGGGGCCAAATGGGTAAATATCTGATTTCACTTTTGAAATTTATCATGATTGTGCAACTACTCATTCCCTCTAGCATGCACACCCGCAGAAATAGAAATATGCAACTTTTCTTCCAGCAAAGGAAAGACCACATTACTGAAGCACATCGCCAACAGAGCTCTGAGCATTCCCCCTAACATTGATGTGCTGCTGTGTGAGCAGGGTGCGTTGTATGTGTTCTGTCATGATGTTTTTTTTCTGTCCTACGCTCACACGCTTCTGTGTCTGTGTGCAATCAGAGGTGTTGGCTGATGACACGCCGGCTGTGCAGGCGGTGCTCAAGGCAGACACAAAGCGCCTGAAACTCCTGCAGGAGGAAAAGCAGCTTCAGGCTCTTCTGGAGAAGGGCGAAGACAGTGTGTCAGACAGACTGGAAAAGGTACAAGTTAGAATTATTCATAAATGTAATTAATATAAGATGGTGCACTTATTCCTTAAGTAACCGGATGACTTCATCTTTTCTGAGTCCGTTAGAAAAAGAGAGATTATGGTGATGTTAAACTCGACTACTGCGAGTACATGCGACATGCAAAAGTTGTCTATAAATTGAGTAAAATTAGTTTTAACGGCCTGCTCATAATGTTCAGAATTCCAAGTTTTTGAACGCATCATTTCATTAGTGTGACTGGTGGATAACATGATTACTGTAAATTCCAGACTATAAGCCGCTACTTTTTTGATGATGCACCATAGCACACACGGACATTCGCCCCACCGCGCGGCATTCACAACACTTCCAAAATAAGCTTTTCAAGTTGCTACCCAGTTGGACATTATGCATATATGTCGTGGTTTGCTGTGGTGGATCCCAAAAAGCGCAGAAGACAAGAGCAATGAGTGCGACAAGTCTTTTATTATCCACACTGTCAATGATTCAAAATACAAAAACTATGATGCCAATAGAACAAAAAGGTACTAGGACAAAAGGCTCAGGCACAAAATCACAAAACACGATGAGCAGGCAAACAGGCAGACTGCCGGTACAGGTAGGAAGGCGCAGGACGGGATTGGTCTTTACCAAGCTGGGGACGTGAAGCGTAGCGTGCGGCATGCAGCATCAAACATTAACCAGCAATAAAACAAATGATTGAAGGGAATACAAACCCCGTTTCCATATGAGTTGGGAAATTGTGTTAGATGTAAATATAAACGGAATACAATGATTTGCAAATCCTTTTCAACCCATATTCAATTGAATGCCCTACAAAGACAAGATATTTGATGTTCAAACTCATAAACGTAATTTTTTTTTGCAAATAATAATTAACTTAGAATTTCATGGCTGCAACACATGCCAAAATAGTTGGAAAAGGACATGTTCACCACTGTGTTACATGGCCTTTCCTTTTAACAACACTCAGTAAACGTTTGGGAACTGAGGAGACAATTTTTTTAAGCTTTTCAGGTGGAATTCTTTCCCATTCTTGCTTGATGTACAGCTTAAGTTGTTCAACAGTCCGAGGGTGTCCGTTGTGGTATTTTAGGCTTCATAATGCGCCACACATTTTCAATGGGAGACAGGTCTGGACTACAGGCAGGCCAGTCTAGTACCCACACTCTTTTACTATGAAGCCAGGTTGATGTAACACGTGGCTTGGCATTGTCTTGCTGAAATAAGCAGGGGCGTCCATGGTAACGTTGCTTGGATGGCAACATATGTTGCTCCAAAACCTGTGTGTACCTTTCAGCATTAATGGCGCCTTCACAGATGTGTAAGTTACCCATGTCTTGGGCACTAATACACCCCCATACCATCACACATGCTGGCTTTTCATCTTTGCGCCTATAATAATCCGGATGGTTCTTTTCCTCTTTGGTCCGGAGGACACGACGTCCACAGTTTCCAAAAACAATTTGAAATGTGGACTCGTCAGACCACAGAACACTTTTCCACTTTGTATCAGTCCATCTTAGATGAGCTCAGGCCCAGCGAAGCTGACGGCGTTTCTGGGTGTTGTTGATAAACGGTTTTCGCCTTGCATAGGAGAGTTTTAACTTGCACTTACAGATGTAGCGACCAACTGTAGCTACTGACAGTGGGTTTTGAAGTGTTCCTGAGCCCATGTGGTGATATCTTTTACACACTGATGTCGCTTGTTGATGCAGTACAGCCTGAGGGGTCGAAGGTCACGGGCTTTATTGCTTACGTGCAGTGATTTCTCCAGATTCTCTGAACCTTTTGATGATATTACGGACCGCAGATGGTGAAATCCCTAAATTCATTGCAATAGCTGGTTGAGAAAGGTTTTTCTTATACTGTTCAACAATTTGCTCACGCATTTGTTGACTAAGTGGTGACCCTCGCCCCATCCTTGTTTTTGAATGACTGAGCATTTCATGGAATCTACTTTTATACCCAATCATGGCACCCACCTGTTCCCAATTTGCCTGTTCACCTGTGGGATTTTCCAAATAAGTGTTTGATGAGCATTCCTCAACTTTATCAGTATTTATTGCCACTTTTCCCAACTTCGTTGTCACGTGTTGCTGGCATCAAATTCTAAAGTTAATGATTATTTGCACAAAAAAAAAATCATCTATTATCAGTTTGAACATCAAATATGTTGTCTTTGTAGGATATTCAACTGAATATGGGTTGAAAATGATTTGCAAATCATTGTATTCCGTTTATATTTACATCTAACACAATTTCCCTACTCATATGGAAACTGGGTTTGTACATAGTAAAGGTTGATTAGAATCAGCTGTGGGTGTCACGTAGCTTCTTCTCCAGCCGGTACAGAAATACAAAAACATAAGCGGTCAATACATCAGGAACAACAAGAAAAAACTCAAAACAATGAAACCAAATCAACCTGTGTCACAGCGGGTTTGACGCGTATATATGTCTGACAAAATGAATCAAAGTGATGCATACGCGGCGGGATAAAAGAAAAGTAAGGAACTCAATGTGACCTAATGTAGCCTGCAGTCACATAGTGTCCATCTGCAGTGTTTCCCACACATTCATTTATTTGTGGCAGCCCGCCACGAAAGAATTACGTCCGCCACAAATAAAAAAATTTAATAATTTTTTTTTTTTTTTTTGTCCTGTCCAGCTTTTCAGGCAAATCATATAGTTGATGTAGATGCCCATATAGGCTGTTCAGATTTACTTTACAAAAGAGAAGTGTAGGATACTTCTCTTGTTGCCTTATTTGTATTTGACCACTACTGTTTTGTGTTTATTTGTTACTGACTGTGGCAGGACACCTCTGCCTCTGTTTCACTTTATGTTGCTGGTAAATAATATGGTTGTAGTAGTAGGCTAAAGTTAAATGATTTAGTATGCACTAATTAAAGGGGCAAAGCTTTAAGAGACATTTTAACTTTTATATTTTATAAGATATATTTTTTGTAAGAACCACGATTAATAAATATATTTCAGTGAATAACTTATTGTTCAAATCTGTATATAAATATGTACATAAAGTGTTGTAATTATATTGTAAAATGGATGGATGGATGGACGTTTAAAACAAAACTGTTATTATTAATTAGTAAGTATACATTTTTTTAGCCTTTTTAGAGAAAATCATATCATTGTAGTAAATTATGCAAATTACTCGATGATTTCATGGTGACAACACCCATAGCCACGCCCCCACTGCCACAGGTATGTTGGCAGTTTATGGGAAACACTGATCTGCAATAACAGTCCCCAATAACCCGGACCAATTAAAGGGTCACACAGTTATTTGTGAGTCATTATCTATTTGTATCGCGCTATTTGCATTGTATTTGCATTACCTCACACTATGAACACTACATATATTTCTATTTTGATTTCAATTGTTCTTTTTGTTTCCATGACTGTTTATATATTTATGTAAGTACAGTATGTATATATGTATGTATATATATATATATATATATATATATATATATATATATATATATATATATATATATATATATATATATATATATATATATATACACACACACACACCGTATTTTTCGGAGTATAAGTCGCACCGGCTGAAAATGTGTCACACTGGAGTATAAGTTGCATTTTTGGGGGAAATGTATTTGATAAAACCCAACACCAAGAATAGACATTTGAAAGGCAATTTAAAATAAATAAAGAATATTGAACAACAGGCTGAATAAGTGTACGTTATATGACGCATAAATAACCAACTGAGAACGTGCCTGGTATGTTAACGTAACATATTATGGTAAGAGTCATTCAATTAACTATAACATATAGAACATGCTATATGTTTACCAAACAATCTGTCACTCCTAATAGCTAAATCCGAAGAAATCTTACACCTTTAGTCTCTTACGTGAATGAGTTAAATAATATTATTTGATATTTTACGGTAATGTGTTAATAATTTCACACATAAGTCGCTCCTGAGTATAAGTCGCACCCAAACTATGAAAAAGAACTGCGACTTATAGTCCGAAAAATACGGTACACACACATACATATATATATATAATATATATATATATATATATATATATATATATATATATATATATATATATATATATATATATATATATCACCACCCTCCGTGCGTGCGTCGGTTTAGGTGGGCGGGGTTTGGTGGTAGCGGGGGTGTATATTTCAGCCAGGAAGAGTTAAGACTGCAAGGTGTTCTGGGTATTTGTTTTGTTGTGTTTATGTTGTCTCACGGTGCGGATGTTCTCCCGAAATGTGTTTGTCATTCTTGTTTGGTGTGGGTTCACAGTGTGGCACATATTAAGAGTGTTAAAGTTGTTTTATACGGGCACCGTCAGTGTAACCTGTATGGCTGTGGACCAAGTATGCCTTGCTGTCACTTACGTGTGCAAGCAGAAGCCGCACACAACATGTGACTGGGCTAGCACGCTGGCTGTACATGTTGTAGAGGGTGATAAAGGCAGTACTAACACGGCACGCCCTTATTATTGTTGATTGGGTGAAAATCAGCAGACATTCGAAAGAATTGGTTCAACCGCCACCCGCCCGAATCTATTTAAAATCTATTTTTTTCGTCATGCATCCGCCCGACCCGCGGACTCCGCGGTTGTGTCTTCTCATATATATATATATACACACGCACACATATATATACACACACATATATACATACACATATATGTGTATGTGTATATATATATATATATATATATATATATATATATATATATATATATATATATGTATGTATGTATGTATATAGGGGCGGCATGGCGTAGTTGGTAGAGCGCCCGTGTCAGAAACCTGAGGGTTGCAGGTTCGCTCCCCGCCTCTTACCATGCCGTTGTGTCCTTGGGCAGGACACTTCACCCTTGCCAACGGTGCCACTCACACCGGTGAATGAATGTTGAATGAATGATAGGTGGTGGTCGGAGGGGCCGTAGGCGCAAATTGGCAGCCACGCTTCCGTCAGTCGACCCCAGGGCATCTGTGGCTACAAAAAGTAGCTTACCACCACCAGGTGTGAATGAATGATGGGTTTTTAACATGTAAAGCGACTTTGAGTACTTAGAAAAGCGCTATATTAATCCCAGGGATTATTATATATATATATGTGTGTGTATGTATGTGTGTGTATATATATATATGTTAATATATATATATTTATATGTATATATATATATATTAATATATATACACATTAGGGCTGCAACTAACGATTAATTAGATAATCGATTAATCTGTCGATTATTATTTTGATTAATCGATTAATAATCGGATAAAGGAGACAAACTACATTTCTATCCTTTCCAGTATTTTATTGAAAAAAAACAGCATACTGGCACCATACTTATTTTGATTATTGTTTCTCAGCTGTTTGTACATGTTGCAGTTTATAAATAAAAGTTTATTAAAAAAATAATAATAATTACAAAAAATAATAATAATAAGTTGCCTCTGCACATGCGCATAGTTAATCCAACGAATCGATGACTAAATTAATCGCCAACTATTTTTATAATCGATTTTAATCGATTTAATCGATTAGTTGTTGCAGCCCTAATACACATATATATATATATATATGTGTATGTGTGTGTGTGTGTGTGTGTACATACAGTATATATATATATATATATATATATATATATATATACATATATATATATGTATATATATATATATATGTCTTAATTAGATTATCCAAAAAAAATAGTGCTCGATACCGTGGTAGAGCGTAATATGTGTGTGTGGGAAAAAATCACAAGACTATTTCATCTCTACAGGCCTGTTTCATGAGGGTTTCCTCAATCATCAGGAGATCCGAAAACTCCTGATGATTGAGGAAACCCTCATGAAACAGGCCTGTAGAGATGAAATAGTCTTGTGATTTTTTTCCCGCACACACATAAATAAATTGAATTTTAATGAACACAAATGCATTGGGGACACTGCACATTCTATTTCAAAGCCAGAAAATTGGAAAAAAAGTAATTTAATTTGATAATATTTTACAGATAGTCAAGAAATATAAAACAAAAAAATAGCAGTGTTGACATCTTTCTTTACAAAACTCAAATGTACTGTATAAACTAAGAAAGGCTTGCAGATTAAACTTTCCTTAGAATTATTAACTACGATTTATTAGCATAACCACGGTTTCTTATAACCGCTTCACATCTGTGTCGACCAACTTCTGGCACCGGTCAACAGGTATTGCAGCCCAGGACAATTGTACTACGTTCCACAATTCCTCTGCATTTCTTGGCTTTGCCTCATGAACAGCATTTTTTATGTCAGCCCACAAGTTTTCAATGGGATTAAGGTTCGAGGATTGTGCTGGCCTCTCCATTACTTGAATTCTGTTTGTCTGGAACCATGATTTTGCTCGCTTGCTGGTGTGTTTGGGGTCATTGTCTTATTGAAACACCCATTTCAAGGGCATTTCCTCTTCAGCATATGGCCATCTTAGATCTTTTTTGATCCTCCTGTACCTGATCATTGGCTGAGCCGTTGCCATTTTGGTTATTCTCCCATCCATTCCAATAGTCATTTTTCTTTTTCTTCCTCACCTTTTTGGTTTTGGCTGCCATTTTAAAGCATTTGATATAATTTTAGCTGAACAGCCTATCATTTTCTGCATTTCTTTATAGGTTTTCCCCTCTTTTATTAAATTCTTAATCAAAGAACGTTGTTCTTCTTAACAATGTCTTGAACGACCCATTTTACTCTGTTTTTCAAGGACAAATGCACAGCCACCATATGCAGCGTCAGTTGCCTTGATCCTTAAATAAGGGCCACTTGTTTAACACCTTTTTTTTCTACATAATCAATGACCTCACTAATTGAACTACGCACTGCTATTTTTTTGAACACGCCCCTTTCAGTAAATGATTCAGTTTCACAGAATCAGCAGCATGCACGTCATGCTTGTTGGGTCTGTTGTTTTTCTATACCTTTACTAACTAAACCTTCTAGAAACTTACTTGCAGTGTAGAAGTTGAAATTCTAACAAAAACAGTGATTTATCTTGCTAGTGATGTGGAACTGCGATTATTTTGAACACAACTGCGTGTGTGTGTGTATATATATATATATATATATATATATATATATATATATATATATATATATATATATATATATATATATATATATATATATATATATATGTGTATATATATATATATATATATATATATATATATATATGTGTATATATATATATGTGTGTGTGTAGATGCTGACCTTTAACAGTGCCTAATTTCAGTGCACAAATAGCTATTTAGTCTTTTAGTCTGTTTTTATCAGTTTCTGTCGGCATTGTATCTAGATACGCTTTTATAACCTGATAATCTCTCCTCTTTGGAACAGGTCTATGAGGAGCTGAGAGCAATTGGAGCTGCATCAGCTGAAGCCAAGGCACGGAGAATATTGGCTGGGTTGTCATTTACTCCTGAGATGCAGAACAGACCCACCAAAAGGTTCTCAGGAGGTTGGAGAATGAGAGTCTCACTCGCCAGGTGCATAACCTATTTTTTTTTATCTTTTAGCAGTCATAGACTTGTTAGTCCAATTATCATTAAGGGTGTTTCCGGTACGACTTTTTCGCTTCCAATACGATACTAATATTGGAGCTTTGCGTGTTGTGCTGTAACCGATAATAATTCGATACGGTATCAGCACAAATCGTAGTACATACTTTTACTATTAAGGGCATGATGCAGGAAGTTGATTGATTCAGAGACGTTTGTTAGTGGATACTTTGTTATACTTTTCTGCTTTGGAGACTCATGTATAAGTTATATACAGCTATAATTATTTGATACTTGTTTATGTTGACAAATGGGATGTTTTATACTGAAGTATTTTTAAATTAAGGCAGTGCTTCTTAATTATTTTCCATTGAACCATTGGATACTTAAATTTGTTTAAACGAACTCAATAAATAATAAATACACATTAATCAGCAAAAAATAATTAAGAAGCCCAATATATATAAACTCGGGCTGCAACTAACGATTAATTTTATAATCGATTAATCTGTCGATTATTACTTCGATTAATAATCGGATAAAAGAGACAAACTACATTTCTATCCTTTCCAGTATTTTATTGAAAAAAAACAGCATACTGGCACCATACTTATTTTGATTATTGTTTCTCAGCTGTTTGTACATGTTGCAGTTTATAAATAAAGGTTTATTTAAAAAAAAAAAACGTTTTTATTTATTTTATTTTTTTTTAAAAGCCTCTGCGCATGCGCATAGCATAGATCCAACGAATCGATGACTAAATTAATCGGCAACTATTTTTATAATCGATTTTAATCGATTAGTTGTTGCAGCCCTAATATAAACAAATTACATACGAAACAAAAATGAATAAAACAAATTGTGTCTATTTTTTAATTTATTTTTTATACCAATTCAAGATTAATGGCTACAATGAGCACATTTTGTAGTGCACAGTTTTTTAAGGCAGGGTTTTAAGCATGATACTGATACTGATCGCAAACCCGCTCCACTTTTTGAGAAGAACTGAATTAAGGACACTTATTCGTACTTCGATCTTGTGTGCTTAGCAGTTGTGTAGCTGCTAGCTCTGAGTAGCATAAAGCTTACCATGTTTACCTTTTATAAATGACCTCCCTAAAATAAAATAAAAGATCAAACTTGTTTGCTTATTGGAGGACATTTATATGTTAACTGGCTATCCAGCTTTGCAAGTTAAATGCGCTGCAGAACTGCTAGAGTCGGCGCTCATATTTGAGCCAATATCATCCGATACTTGGGTTTTTTGCTGCTATCAGACCAATATCAATACTTGGGACACCTGTAATTATCATTTTTGTCAATGGGTCCCATTCACATATTCAACACCCACAGAGCTCTGTTCATGGAACCCACCTTGCTGATGCTGGACGAACCCACCAACCATCTGGACCTGAACGCTGTCATCTGGCTCAACAAGTACAGTATACTTTTGTCATAGTTTTCCCGCTCCAGTTGTTGATAAAGACATGACTTCATTCCAGTCGTGACAATTCACCTTGTTGTAATGAATAGTATTAGCAGTTTGATCTGCAATTCGAACAAAGATTAGAGGACCATAGATGATTAAATAAATGTAGGAGTCAGCATTTCTGTTTTCATTAATGGCAATGACTTAAGTGTAGGTAATTTTTATTGATGATGTGGGGGAGACAAAAAGTGAGCAAGAACGACACAACAAAAGCACAAAAATTATATTTAAAAATTAGAATAAACTTTTTTTTCAAAGTAAACAACTAAGACGACTCATCAATTTTAGTTGTCTAATTGTTACACAAGATTTCATATGCACAACTCTCCTCCCTACAGCTATCTTCAAGGGTGGAAAAAGACTCTTCTCATAGTTTCCCATGACCAAAGCTTCCTGGATGACGTTTGTACTGACATCATGCACTTAGACAACCAGAAACTCTACTATTACAGAGGAAACTATTGTAAGTATTTGACAGTTACAGTGGAACCTCGATTTACGAATTTAATTGGTTCTTGAACATGGTTAGGAAACCGAAAAGCTTGTATAGTAAAACAGAGTTCCCCAAAAGAATCAATGTAATCATGAATAATTGGTTCTCACCCCTACAAAAGTCCCTATTTTATTATTATAATTTTTTTGAAACTGCACACTTTGAGAGAGATATGTATGTATGTGTATATATATGTATGTATGTGTGTGTATCTATATACCTCCATCCATCCATTTTCTACCGCTTATTCCCTTCGGGGTCGCGGGGGGCGCTGGAGCCTATCTCAGCTACAATCGGGCGGAAGGCGGGCTACACCCTGGACAAGTCGCCACCTCATCGCAGGGCCAACACAGATAGACAGACAACATTCACACTCACATTCACACACTAGGGCCAATTTTAGTGTTGCCAATCAACTTATCCCCAGGTGCATGTCTTTGGAGGTGGGAGGAAGCCGGAGTACCCGGAGGGAACCCACGCAGACACGGGGAGAACATGCAAACTCCACACAGAAAGATCCAGAGCCCGGAATTGAACCCCAGACTACTCAGCACCTTCGTATTGTGAGGCAGACGCACTAACCCCTCTGCCACTGTGCTGCCCCTATATATATATATATATATATATATATATATATATATATATATATATATATATATATATATATATATATATATATATGTATATATATATATATATATATATGTATATATATATATATATATATATGTATATGTATATATATATATATATGTATATATATATATATATATGTATATGTATATATATATATGTATATGTATATATATATATATATATATATATATATATATATATATATATATATATATATATATATATATACATACAGGTATCTATATACATACAGGTATCTATATACCTGTATGTATGTATGTATGTATATATATATATATATATATATATATATATATATACCGTAATTTCCGGACTATAAGCCGCTACTTTTTCCCCTCGTTCTGGTCCCTGCGGCTTATACAAGGGTGCGGCTTATTTACGGCCTGTTCTTCTCCGACACCGACGAAGAGGATTTCGGTGGTTTTAGTACGCAGGAGGAAGACGATGACACAATGATTAAAGACTGACTTTTCATATACCGGTAGGCTGGTTATTTTGATAACGTACAGGCGAGCACTTTGTATTACTTTGCACCGTTGTATTATTTGTACTCTGCACGAATGCTGTTCGCCATGTCAAAGATGTGAAAGTTTGATTGAACGATTGAAAGATTTATAGTTAATAAATGGGACGCTTTGCGTTCCCAAACAGTCATCTCTGTCCCGACAATCCCCTCCGTGGTAGCAGGAACCCCTATATACTACGCTAATTACACATCAAAACCCTGCGGCTTATAGTCGGGTGCGGCTTATATATGGAGCAATCTGTATTTTCCCCTAAATTT
>NC_084738.1:48599563-48782063 GCF_033978785.1 Entelurus aequoreus | reverse complement strand
GCACCTTAATGCTGAAAAGTACATACAGCTTTTGGAGCAACATATGTTGCCATCCAAGCAACGTCTTTTTCATGGACGCCCCTGCTTATTTCAAGACAATGCCAAGCCACATTCTGCATGTGTTACAACAGCGTGGCTTCATAGTAAAAGAGTGCGGGTACTCGACTGGCCTGCCTGTAGTCCAGACCTGTCTCCCATTGAAAATGTGTGGTGCATTATGAAGCGTAAAATACCACAACAGAGACCCCGGACTGTTGAATAACTTAAGCTGTACATCAAGCAAGAATGGGAAAGAATTCCACCGGAAAAGCTTCAAAATTGGTCTCCTCTGTTGCCAAACGTTAACTGAGTGTTGTTAAAAAGAAAGGCGATGTAACACAGTTGTAAAAATGCCCCTGTGCCAACTTTTTTGCAATGTGTTGCTGCCATTAAATTAGAAGTTAATGATTATTTGCAAAAAAGAATTACGTTTCTCAGTTCGAACATTAAATATCTTGTCTTTGCAGTGTATTCAATTGAATATAAGTTCAAAAGGATTTGCAAATCATTGTATTCTGTTTTTATTTACGATTTACACAACGTGCTAACTTCACTGGTTTTGGTTTTTGTAAAACGATCACCAAAAATAAAGCAAAACTATATAATGGAACAGGGAAAAGACTATTGATGATTGTTGATACTAATAACTGATAATAACACAAATGTTCGTATTTAAATATATATGTACTGTATAAGGTTTTTAATCCTGTAACAAAATACATGCATCATAGCCAATTATAGAAATTATATAATGACGTCATCTTCCTTCCGCCCCGACCACGCCGCTGCTGCCACGTACAGATTGCTGTTCTGTAGGGTTCCATTTTATTACTACGTTGGTCTGAGAGTCATTTTCTAAGTTGCTTAATGTAATTAACTGTTTTCATGTGTGTTTTTATAGTGACCTTCAAGAAAATGTATGTCCAGAAGCAAAAAGAACTCCAGAAACAGTATGACAAGCAGGAGAAGAAACTTAAGGACCTCAAGGCCGGTGGCAAATCTACCAAACAAGCTGTGAGTTTTGTTGTCCCAACTGAGCGGTTAGATTTGAGGAAGCTGACTCTTCATCTCTGTTCTTTATTTGGACGATGCTCTCAGGAGAAGCAAACAAAAGACGTTCTGACGAGAAAACAACAAAAAGGCAAGAAGAAGGGAGGTCAGGAAGAGGAGAGCCTGGAGGCCCCAGAGCTGCTCAAGAGGCCCAAAGAGTACACTGTCAAGTTCACCTTCCCCAACCCTCCGCCTCTTTCCCCACCAATTCTGGGCCTTCACAGTAAGAAAAGCTCTGTTCTGTTGCATTTTTCAACCAGTATTTAGAAACTCTCGTGTGCTCAGAACACTGGTTACACCAGGGGCCTCATGTAACAAGCTTGCATGCGCCCAAAAACCTGCCGTACACCCTTTTTCCGGCATAGTTGAGATGTATCAAGACTGACGAAGTGGAAATGTGCGCTGCCTCATGCCAACTCCATAGCTATTGTAGATACTTTGGTGACACACAGAGGTGATGCTGGGTAAAGGTCCACATAAAAAGTGCCAACTGGTACTCCTCAGACTGAACAATTAGAGAGATATGAACAATTACCCCTCCACCGCCCAAACCCGACATTCGGCCTTGGCAGGGAGAGGAAGGGGGACAGTTGCATCGACTATTTTTTCCAACGCTCGTCTGTTTTGGCTATGTACATCTATCCATCTACTTTTTCACCTTTTTCCTGATGCCTGACCATTTCTTTTTTTAGCCCCTGTGCTGTTCCCGTAGCACACACGTTTCAACCCTCTTTTTGATTGCTTCAAACAGGAGAAACCAGCACTCCTTAGTGCGTCTTAATCGGGCGGCGCATGCAGTTCTCAGTCACATGGCTACTTTCAATATGATTTGTGCATTTTTAAGGAGTGTGGCCTAGGTGTGCCAAGCCACACAGACATTTGGGATCAATTCCAAGTAGATTGCAATGTAACAAAAAAATGTGCTTGGATTTGTGCCTGCGAACAAGTTAGCACATCTGAATTTTTACTCGCTTACGATGTTTTCTGGATTTGAGCGTATGTCTATCCACGCAACACTTGTTACATGAGACCCCATGTGAGTCTAAAGTGCGGTTTGGAGGCCTTTAGTGGCTCCAAGCTCATGTTTTATTGGTCCACAGAATTTTTTAAAGACCAAAATAAGCACAGCCATCAGAGCAGTTAGCTCAAACACAAAGCTGAGTTAAATATATTGAACTATGTAGCTTATGATGACTAATATTGAATTGCTTTTTAGCATGTAATTAAGTAAACAAAAGCTAAACAATATTAAATAAAACCACCCTACATTCTTAATTTTTTTTCATCTTTTCATTTTTTACATTACATTCAATTTAGATGTTATGTAAAAGTACATATGATCACAACGTGGTGTGATTATGTTATGCCCTTTTTTTCAAATTTTATCCATCCATCCATCCATCCATTTTCTACCGCTTGTCCCGTTCGGGGTCGTGGGGGGTTGGAGCCTATCTCAGCTGCATTCGGGCGGAAGGCGGGGTACACCCTGGACAAGGCGCTACCTCATCGCAGGGCCAACACAGATAGACAGACAACATTCACACTCACATTCACACACTAGGGCAAATTTAGTGTTGCCAATCAACCTATCCCCAGGTGCATGTCTTTGGAGGTATACAATTAAAAAGACAGTTAGTTGCATTTGGATTTAAATTAAACAGCAAGCGGTAGTATAGGTGGGCGATACGGCCTCAAAATGATATGCAGAGTTCCCCTCGATTCACTTACTATGTTTTTTTTTTTGCATTGCAGGTTTTAAAGTTCAATTGAGTACAGTTAATGGTTGTAAAAAGAAATTGACATTTGAATTTCATGTTCAAATGACTTAAGTTTTTGGGTGTATTAAGTGTTTTAAGATAATTTGACGTGTTATAAGTATGCGTGAAATCTGTGTGGAGGGCTTATAAAGACTTTAAATGCATATATAGTCATAAAATAAATAGCGTCACCTACCACTGCGTAGGTGACCTTCCTGCCACGTAACACCCCCCGCCCCAACCTTACCAAGTAGGGTGCTTTTATTGTAACTGACACAGACTGAATGTAAACACAGTCCAGAAAGTGTAAATATAAATACAGATTACTATAAATACAGATTACAATTATTTATTTAACAAAAATCTGTATCTTAAAACAAAGTGTGGCTCATATTGGCGGAAATGGTTTGTTATCACATTTTTTACTTGCGTGTGAATTTTTTCAACATATCTTTCAATAGTCGTAATGTAACGTATTTCAACTAGGGCAGAACTCAATCTGTAGGATGAATTGCAATACATACATAACATAATGCATCATTAAACAAAATGAGCAATAAAGTGCATCTTTCGGGAAGCGTGAGGCCCAAACATACTTGGGCAAAATAGAGTCTGCAAGGCCCGTGCAATTTTACGACAGCGCGGACTCTTGATATGTGATGATATATACGCGATATACAATATAAATTAAATTGATTTGTCTGATAATAGAGCTTTCAATACTGTCGCTATATCGGGATAATGCATGTTGATGATACGTTCTAGCTTTGTCCTACAAATTTGACAGTGACGAGCAAACAAACGCCTCCTCAACCCAATGTAGCATTCTCGCTAGCGGCTAACGTTCCTTCACAGTGCAAAGCCACTTCCAAGTCGACAATCATCGCCTCCATGGCGGCAAATAAACAATGTTTCTTACAAGTATCATCCCTGAAGGACAAGGAATAGCTAAACATGCTATACTATACACCGTAAGAGGCTAACCACAAGCTACAGCTCTTGTATGTTAACAAAGGTGAACAGATCAATACAAATATCAACACTAAGGATACCAAGTATAATATCATTACATAGTTGACACTACAGATCAAAATGTTTTCATTTTTGTTTTTGTTATCAAACCCAAGAAATAAGTCACAGGACAAAAGAGGACTTTTTAAGGACAAAAAAACAAAGGATTTAAATCTGAGCCATCCATCCATCCATTTTTTACCGCTTGTCCCTCTCAGGTCTAGGGGGTACTGGAGCCTAGCCGAGCTGCACTCGGGCGGAAAGCAGGTTACACTTCGGACAGTCGCCACCTTATCGCACAAATAGACAACATTCACACACTCGGGCCAACTTAGTGTTGCCGATCAGCCTATCCCCAGGTGCATGTCTTTGGAAGTCGGATGAAGCCGTATTACCCGGAGGGAACCCACGCAGTCACAGGGAGAACATGCAAACTCCACACAAAAAGACCCTAAACCCGGGGCTCGAACGCAGGACCTTCGTATTGTATGACACCCGCACTATCCCCTGTGCCCCCGTGCTGCCAATCAGAGCCAGTTGTAGGAAATAATTTATATATTTATTTGACATTGTTACACCATCATCCTGTGGTTTTTTTTGTGAGTATGATTGTGTTCAAAGGTTTAAGCCTTAAAGGCCTACTGAAATGAATTTTTTTTATTTAAACGGGGATAGCAGATCTATTCTATGTGTCATACTTGATCATTTCGCGATATTGCCATATTTTTGCTGAAAGGATTTAGTATAGAACAACGACGATAAAGATTGCAACTTTTGGTATCTGATAAAAAAAAGGCTTGCACCTACCGGAAGTAGCGTGACGTAGTCAGTTGAACATATACGCAAAGTTCCCTATTGTTTACAATGATGGCCGCATGAAGTGAGAGAGATTCGGACCAAGAAAGCGACAATTTCCCCATTAATTTGAGCGAGGATGAAAGATTTGTGGATGAGTAAAGTGCAAGTGAAGGACTAGTGGGGAGTTGAAGCTATTCAGATAGGGAAGATGCTGTGAGAGCCGGGGGTGACCTGATATTCAGCTGGGAATGACTACAACAGTAAATAAACACAAGACATATATATACTCTATTAGCCACAACACAACCAGGCTTATATTTAATATGCCACAAATGAATCCTGCATAAAAACACCTGCGTGTTTGTTATGCTAGCTCCTAGCTCCTCTGCTAGCTCCTAGCTCCATAGAACACGCCAATACAATTCAAACACCTGATCAACACACACAATCACTCAGCCCAAAAGACCGTTTACCTAACCCAAGGTTCATAAAGCTTATATATTTTTAAAAAGTTACGTACGTGACGCGCACATACGGTCAAGTTATCGAATGTTTAGCAGCCAAGGCTGCATACTCACGGTACCTGATATTCAGCTGGGAATGACTACAACAGTAAATAAACACAAGACATATATATACTCTATTAGCCACAACACAACCAGGCTTATATTTAATATGCCACAAATGAATCCTGCATAATAACACCTGCGTGTTTGTTATGTTAGCTCCTAGCTCCTCTGCTAGCTCCTAGCTCCATAGAACACGCCAATACAATTCAAACACCTGATCAACACACACAATCACTCAGCCCAAAAGACCGTTCACCTAACCCAAGGTTCATAAAGCTTATATCTTTTTAAAAAGTTACGTACGTGACGCAAAAAAAAGCCAAAGCTGCATACTCACAGTAGCACGTCTGCGTCTTTGTCATCCAAATCAAAGTAATCCTGGTAAGAGTCTGTGTTGTCCCAGTTCTCTACAGGCGTCTGTGTATCCAAGTCAAATGTCCTCCTGGTTAGAGTCTCTGTTATCCGAGTTCTTCCATCTTGACTGCATCTTTCGGGAATGTAAACAAAGAAGCGCCGGCTGTGTACTGTTGTGGCTGACTACGTTCGAAAAATACGTCCATTTCGCACCGACAACTTTCTTCTTTGCTTGCTCAGCTTCCTTCTTCATAATGCAATGAACATGATTGAAACAGATTCACGAACACAGATGTCCAGAATACTGTGGAATTATGAAATGAAAACAGAGCTTTTTCGTATTGGCTTCAATGTGGAAGGCATACCCGTGTTCGCCGGTCTACGTCACGCGCATACGTCATCCTCAGAGGCGTTTCGAACCGGAAGTTTAGCGGCAAATTTAAAATGTCACTTTATAAGTTAACCCGGCCGTATTGGCATGTGTTATAATGTTAAGATTTCATCATTGATATATAAACTATCAGACTGCGTGGTCGGTAGTAGTGGGTTTCAGTAGGCCTTTAAAATGATCTTGAAAATTTCAAGTGTCAATATCAGCATTGGTATAACCAATACTGTCTCTGTCACTACTTGGTATTGGATCCATACCCACATTTGTAGTATCGCCTGGAACCAATGTTAAGTATTCAAACCAAAGATAAATAAGTGCTCATTACTTTTTAACAAAAGTGTTAATAGAACCATGTGACAACAGAAAGTAAGCAGATATTAGCAGTAAATTGATCAATAATAATATTAATACAATTAATAGTTTGGAGAAAAATGTTACATCTGGAAATTACACAATTGGTTAGCGCATATGTCAGCAGACAAATTATGAGCCTTTGTAACCACTTTTTAAAGGGTTGTATTATCATTTAGATACCAAATAATATATTGTAATATATATATATATATATATATATATGTATCATTATCGCTGGAGGTTGCAATATCTGTCACAATATAGATTTTAAGCCATATCGTCCACCCCTACTTGGCATGTATTTTTCTCGACACGCATTGAATGTGGCACCAATATGCATTTTAGGCACAATGCAAGATATCATAAAATCAAAATCAGGCCAATGTATACATGAAATGTTTTCCGACATACCACAACAACACTTGAGCCGGTATCGAGTACTCTGACAACAGCCATCCTTTGAATATAATGGCCGTACATACGATTGATTTTCTACTTTGATGAGCAGGCAGGCAGAGAAGCGCCACTTCCACATAGTCAGTGTAGGGCGCTGTGACATGGAAATGTAAACAACAAGCACAAGTGAAATTTCACAGGAAACTACAACGCGACAATGGAAGATCTGATGACTGCGGGCAGTCCGTGCAGAGTCTTTGAGCACACATATAATTATGTATACATTTATGTGACAACCCACCCCAAAGAGAATATTGGGAACGATTGGTATGACTGTAATTGAAAATGTCTCTTTTTTATCAATCTTGTTATAAGGACTAAATTGTGTGCAAATGGGGTCAGAATGCTTTCTTGCTTGGTAGGATTTCTAATTTATTAAAATATGGACTGATTGTTTTGACATAAGGATTAACAATAAACTGATCATTAAAAGCAAAATAGGTGACCTAACAAAAAGTACCCTTTTGGGTCCAAACCTTAAGCTTGGGAGACCTTGTACTAGACTTTGCTTAATGCACAGACATGCAAATGATCAAAAGTCTACATTTACTTTGTTTGTGTTTATTCCAGGTGTTGATTTCAGCTACGACAGTCAGAAGCATCTCTTCAAGAATGTAGACTTTGGAATTGACATGGAATCAAGAAGTAAGTTTGCAGAAGCTTGACAGAAGCAGACACTTTTTATCTGTCTTTCTATCTATTCACCAATGTATCTGGTCAGTTAGTGTCTAAAGTTTTCATTCACACATCATGTGCATGAATGTTGTGTAGTTGTTGAGCCTTTTGTATTTGAACCATTCTTTTTGCAGTGTGGACTGATATCACTGCAAACAAGAATGTTGAAACAGTGGTGTTTAGCAGCCAGGGGCAACAATGGGTTCACTGTGGATACTAGTGTTCCAGCGCTTTCCAGTTAAAAGCAGGTGTGGGCCTGTGTTGTTCCTGAACAGCATAACCCAGTGGTTCTCAAACGGTTTTCACTAAGTACCACCTCAGAAAAAACCTGGCTCTCCAAGTACCACAATAATGACCAATAGAAGAATACAGTAGCTTAGTGGGCCTAAGTATTTATTTAAAAGAAGGTAGAGGTTTTATTTAACATGTATATTTTTAATATTTCTGGCCACTGTAACATTCCACACAGTTTGAATAGTAACACTGTTAGAAAATAGGAAAATAAAACACTCTACTTTAATCAAGTGATTCTTTGGTGTACGTGTGATACACGTACCACAGTTTGAGAATCACTGGCCTAACCTATTACCTTTCATCTGAGGATAACAGTCATCACTTAATTCGCATAATTGACCATGAGTGATACTGCTTTCATGTTGAAGCCACCGAAAGTGTCCGATAAGTGGTGTTGCCTTTTAAAGAATGGTGCCTGTTGAGGTGTGACTTTAGCGTTCAATGATAGTTAGCCGTGTTGGCTCTGCGTCTCCTATGTGGAGTGACTGGCACACAACGGCTGTTTACTGCGCTAGTTAATAAAGAGAAAGTGAAAAAGTGCAATGGTGTTTCCCCTTGGCCACAAGCAGGGCATTATAATCACAGATATAACTACATACGCCAGTGCACTGTTGCAGCCAAGCTAAGCGACGGATACGAAGACAACAAAAAGTTAGCAAAACAAGCCGTATGGTTGAAACAAGGACACTAGCAATGTATTAATAGCACATGATTTGACATTGACAGTAAAGTAAACCGAAGGAAAATCAGTTTGGAATTATATGATTTATTTTTAATATTAACTCATTCTCTTCCACCGCCTTAAATGGGAAAGTAAAGATGGCCGCTATGTAGGCACGTCACTAATAACTATCGCTGCATTCTGCAGCTGTTTTCCATCCATCCATTTTCTACCGCTTGTCTCTCTCAGTCACATTCACACTCACCGTTTTACTAATCTCAAATACTAACTGGCTAAACTGATTCCTGAGCAGTCAGGAGGAGAGTTACGATGCCATCTACTGTACAAAGTTGGAATGACAGGGTGCAATCAGACAGTTTGTCTATTGTGTTTAAAAGTGAGATAATTGTGGCGATTCAAATGTTTCCGTAGTGGGCCGCCATTGATAAAATAACATTTATTACACATAGATGCAAATGATGAATATATTTACATTTCTGACCACACCCACTAGCTATCTGTACCGTTGTATCATCTAAGTTGTGTACGTGTGAAGGCGATCCCTACGTGTGTATTTGTTTATATGTAAGTAAGCACAATTTGAATATGCAGAGTTTTCTGATTGGAGTCACATTAACGTGGACATGTATCATACTTGCCAACCTTGAGACCTCCGAATTCGGGAGATGGAGGGGTGGGGTGTGTGGGCGGGGGCGTGGTTAAGAGGGGAGGAGTATATTTACAGCTAGAATTCACCAAAAGTCAAGTATTTCATATATATATATATAAGAAATACTTGACTTTCAGTTAATTCTAGCTATATATATATATATTTATTTTATCATATATATATATATAAATAAAAGAAATACTTGAATTTCAGTGTTCATTTATTTACAAATATATACACACATAACACTCATCTACTCATTGTTGTACTTGAAAGTGCAATGCTTTGCAGCCAGAAGCACAGCCTTATATACTACATACATACTAAATACACAGTAATGAAAACACAGTTGTTCTACTAACTGTACTGTGCTTGCTGCTTACTTACTTTAAAAAAAAACAAAAAACGTTTACCTTTCACAATTTGAGTAGCCTTTGTTCTGCCATTTGCGTACTGGCGAGCAATCTCTGAATCCGGGAACATATCCTTCACGGATTTGTTGAAGACATCCGCAAATGAGAACGGGATGTTGCTTCCAGCTATCAGCATAGCCATCTTTGTCTCGGCATATGTTGCACCCTCAGGTCTCTATTTAGCGAGGTGGCCCATAATACTGTGCTGTGACCGGTGGTGCGCTGCTGCCGCCTTGTGCTTCGCTGACCGTTCATGAGTGAGTATATCCGTTCGGCCACCGTGTTCAATGGAGAAGTCTGTTCTACAAAATTTACAGGCAGCATACCCCTTCCCCTTTGAACTGTCCTGGATAAACTGAAATTCTTGTTTCCATTCGTTTTGGAACTTACAAGCGTATGTCTTCATCTTACTCGTCGTCGGCGTCGCCACGGCTGTATCTTCCTCGTTCTTCTGCTTCGTCTCCTTGTTGTGTGCGCAGTTGTGCACTGCACTCTCTAAAAGCCGTAGATGTTATAACGTGATTGGGCAGGGACGCTGTGTATATCGTGGAAAAGCGGACGTGAGAACAGGCTGTCGACTCCTCACTCAGGTCCGCTTGGAGCTGGAGGGGGCGTGGCCTCCAGCTCCGGCTAGAAATCGGGAGAAAATCGGGAGAATATTTGTCCCGGGAGGTTTTCGGGAGAGGCGCTGAAATTCAGGAGTCTCCCGGGAAAATCCGGAGGGTTGGCAAGTATGACATGTATACACGTCAACAACTGCCTAATGTCCTTTTGTAGTTTTTGTATATTTTATGAACACACAAGAATGTATCATATTCTTATCAGAATGAAAGTCAATATAGTCAGTGTGTTCATGCAAAGACGGCCAATAATGTGAATAACAGACTTCACCATGTTATGATCATATTCATGATCAGGGCCAGTACAACCCAATCGCATCATCAGTTATTGCATCATTAAAACTTTTCCCCCTATGTTGCATCCACTGTTCACTGTCTCCATTTCTTTTTTCCCCAGTT
This sequence comes from Entelurus aequoreus, assembly GCF_033978785.1. Taxonomy (NCBI): domain Eukaryota; kingdom Metazoa; phylum Chordata; class Actinopteri; order Syngnathiformes; family Syngnathidae; genus Entelurus; species Entelurus aequoreus. Next base: position 48,771,552 of record NC_084738.1, on the reverse strand, counting down.
TGTATAGTCGGACCAAATGGTGTTGGGAAGAGTACTCTGCTGTTACTGCTTACTGGCAAACTAACTCCTGTACGTATGTCCGATTTGACAAGTTCAATTATGTCATGTGTACGTTCCCACCTTGAGTGATTTTTTTAATTTATTTTTTTCAGACTAAAGGTGAGATGAGGAAGAATCACCGTTTGGTAAGCAAAGACAAATTTTTGTTCAATCTTACACCAATTTATTCAGAACAGAATGTGCACACACCTATCTTTGTAATGTAATTACTTTGCACTTACATTTGGTTTGCACGTGCATTTAATAGGCTGATAATCAATAGAAACACGTGTACAGGTGCATGTGCTAAGATGCTTTTGTGTAAATAAGAAAATATTATTCACTGTAGATAATGTAATCAAAGCTGTTCTACATGAAAAGTATCTTTTAAATGCTTCTGTTGTTACCTGACACTTAGATTTTTTTTTTTAAATATATAAAATGAATTATTAATCATTTATTATTTTAGCTCTAAAGAAATTGCTCGTGTAAAAGGTATTAATTACTGTATATATACAAATAAGATATAGCTATTGACGATAGACAGCTATATTGGTAGGTAGATAAAAACATATACCGGTACATTTAAAATTACAATGTTGTGCATATATAGATATATGTATTAATAGTAATAGGTAGATGTATAGATAGTTATAGATAGATCAAATTGAATTTACAATCTAATATTTATCGAAGGAGAAACACTGATAAAGATTTAAAAATGTGTGATCAATTTATATGTTGTAACCTACATATTAACTGCACTTTTTTTTAGAATATTGCCTATCATTCCCAATTATAATGAGAGACAAGAACACTCACGTCGTGTTTTTTAGGATTCTAAAAAACACCGCGAGCGCCTCCTAGAAGGCCGCCGAAGAATATCGGGTGTTTCTCAGCTGTGGTCTGTATGTTGTTGTTGTAATACACTTTTCCACCACTTGTGGCAGTAATGAAAATATCACAAAAACAGAAGAAGTCTGGAGCTAAAGTAATTGAGAACTTTCTAAAGTGCGACAACTATGACTAAAATGGTAAAGTTGTATTTACATTTGCACTTAAATTTTAATGACAGTTCGATTAAGAAACGTTTATATTATTATTAAATTAGAATGTATTTATTTTAGTAAGTTAAAGTTAAAGTACCAATGATTGTCACACACACACTAGGTGTGGTGAAATTTGTCCTCTGCATTTGACCCATCCCCTTGATCACCCCCTGGGAGGTGAGGGGAGCAGTGGGCAGCAGCGTAGCCGCGCCCGGGAATCATTTTTGGTGATTTAACCCCCAATTCCAACCCTTGATGCTGAGTGCCAAGCAGGGAGGTAATGGGTCCCATTTTTATAGTCTTTGGTATGACCCGGCCGGGGTTTGAACTCACAACCTACCGATCTCAGGGCGGACACTCTAACCACTATTGCATAATTGTATGTACGTTTTTCAACAGTTTTTATTAGTCCCTTCTTATGCAGTATATTTGATTAGTATTTATTTTTGTAATCCGCCTGACCTAAGCCTTTGTAATAATCTTTGTAAAGTAACATGTTTTTTTTATATCTTTTGTCAAGGTTTATTCTGTTGAACTATAAGTCAGTTGGATATAATTACTGAATATGATTCACTTATTTTAGTGTAAATATTTGAGTGGGCCCTGGGCCACTCTGTAGTGGAAAGGTTAAGAACCCCTGTGTTAGGGTACTTGACTAAGCAATATTTAGATTTAAGCTGTTTAATGGCAAAAATGCTGGTCGATGAGCAGTGGTGGGAATTACGCTCTTACATGGTAACAGGGTTACTTTTTCTAATAACGAGTAATGTAATAAAATTTGCATTTGTTACAACACCGTTACCTATATGTTTTATGTGATGGGGTACACTACTTTTGAAGCACAGAAAGTTAACTTTTGAAAGTACCTTGTAACTAGTGCAAGCAAAAACCCACCATCACACTCCAAATAAACTTGATATCATGTATGAAGAGGCAGTATCACACAGCACAGTTAACACTACTAATAATAATAATGCACAACAATTCAATCTTGTGATAACCATGTAATCCTACAATACCCTGTTTGTGGACAAGGAAAGACATATCCAGCAAAATACATTGAGTAAAGCTGTCATTTTCTACTGTGGTCTTTTTTTCCTGCAGAAAGTGGGCTTCTTCAACCAGCAGTATGCAGATCAGTTGAACATGGAGGAGAATCCCACTGAGTACCTGATGAGAAACTTTAACCTTCCCTACCAGGATAGCAGGAAGTGTCTGGGACGCTTTGGTCTGGAGAGCCACGCACACACCATTCAGATCTCCAAACTCTCCGGTGTGAACATGCAACCAAACTTATGTTCTACATACGATAATAAAGAATTGATTGATTATACAATGTTATAATATACGTACGTCATGTCTTCCAATAGGTGGTCAGAAAGCTAGAGTGGTGTTTGCTGAACTTTCCTGCCGCCAGCCAGACGTACTGATTCTGGTAAGATAGAGTAAACATGATATTTAACATATAACATTATTGACATACAGTAATATGTCAATAATGTTATATGACATATTACTGTGTGTCATATAACATACTTTTAGCACGTACATTAGTCACATTTCAGCAACTATTTTAGTGAATCTCACCGGGGTTTCCTATACATTCATTAATTTGTGGCGGGCCACCACAAGTACATTTGGAATAAACACATTATAATGGGGCAGTCTGTGAATGTAGCTTAGTGAATGAAACTGTAAATAATGAAGCATGGTTGGTTGCATGAACAAATGCACACGCGGTCTGGAAACAGGAAGTGACGCTAAACAGCCAATCGTGTAACAGTATCAACTATCAAGTTAGTTGCACCATCTTGCTGTTTCACTGCGAAGAAATTGGGGATAAAACAGGAAAAGTCACCTTGACACTTGACAGTATGGCAGTTTTTAGGATTTTTTCAAACGGACCGTAGTCCTTCGCAACGCTCATTTTCCTTTTCAACCTTCGCCCGTTCCCAGAGGTGTGGACTCGAGTCACATGACTTGGACTCGAGTCATGAATTTGATGACTTTAGACTCGACTTGACAAAATGTAAAGAGACTTGCAACTCGACTTAGACTTTAACATCAATGACTTGTGACTTCACTTGGACTTGAGCCTTTTGACTTGACATGACTTGCTACTTTCCCCAAAACCCTAAGATTAAAAAGTTATTCAGGAGCGCTCCGTATCTTCCATTTTGTACGTGTGCGTCTATCAGCGTGTGTGGTGTCTGTCAGCATGTGTGCTCTCAGTACAATAGCCAATCAAATTAGATCTACGTTGTTTTCATCCCACAGCCTTCATCCAATCAAATTGCTGGACAACCCCCGAACAAGAGTTGTCAAACAACGCGCCAGTGAGAAAAATGTATGCCAAAGTTGGTTTCGTTCGGGTATAAAAACTACGACTTGGTCAACAAAAAACGAGTTGCAGTATGCAAATTATGCAGTTCGAATATTACAGACGGAGACGCAGCAACTTCCAACTTAGTTCGACATTTGAAGATGCACATAGAAGGGTAAGTTTTGAATGTAAGCTAACGTTTATTGGCTAAGTAACGTGACTTTTATTTGCTGTGTAGTTAAATCAGTGAGGCTGTAAATTCACTGCTAACGCTATAACCATAGACATCTTATAAGTAGACGCAGCATCGAGCGCTACTGCCTACTGGTGCTGACGAGACGCAGGGCCGCCATCTTGGAGTGGTGATCCACTCCACTCAGTGCAATTCATTTGTCAGCGTGGTTAATTCATCTTACCTCACTGAATACCACTGATTTTCACGTGGTTTTTTTTGTCATACGTGTAGCTATGATAAAGTACACATGTTTTATTATTCATAGTTCGCTTAACAGTAATAGAATATTCTTATATGCTATAAGTGACCAGACGTCCGAGATCAAAACTGGGAATATAATCCCAGAGAAGGGGAAAAAAACGGTCAGCTATTTTTAAATTGAAGAAACAATATGATTAGGTTATATATACATGCGTATATCTATCCTACATAAACAATGTATGAATACATTCAATATCTATATATCTTAGGGACCTATAGACTGTATCTCTGTTGCTGCAGCAGCAGATAGTTTATTCTGTCTTGACACTTTGTATTGATATTTTGTATTACATTCTTCCCTTAAATTATAATGTTTACAGTGATTGTTTTATATGTATTTTTTATGTATGTCGCTTTGGATAAAAGCGTCTGCCAAATACTTAAACATATACAGGTAAAAGCCAGTAAATTAGAATATTTTGAAAAACTTGATTTATTTCAGTAATTGCATACAAAAGGTGTAACTTGTACATTATATTTATTCATTGCACACAGACTGATGCATTCAAATGTTTATTTCATTTAATTTTGATGATTTGAAGTGGCAACAAATGAAAATCCAAAATTCCGTGTGTCACAAAATTAGAATATTACTTAAGGCTAATACAAAAAAGGGATTTTTAGAAATGTTGGCCAACTGAAAGGTATGAAAATGAAAAATATGAGCATGTACAATACTCAATACTTGGTTGGAGCTCCTTTTGCCTCAATTACTGCGTTAATGCGGCGTGGCATGGAGTCGATGAGTTTCTGGCACTGCTCAGGTGTTATGAGAGCCCAGGTTGCTCTGATAGTGGCCTTCAACTCTTCTGCGTTTTTGGGTCTGGCATTCTGCATCTTCCTTTTCACAATACCCCACAGATTTTCTATGGGGCTAAGGTCAGGGGAGTTGGCGGGCCAATTTAGAACAGAAATACCATGGTCCGTAAACCAGGCACGGGTAGATTTTGCGCTGTGTGCAGGCGCCAAGTCCTGTTGGAACTTGAAATCTCCATCTTTATAGAGCAGGTCAGCAGCAGGAAGCATGAAGTGCTCTAAAACTTGCTGGTAGACGGCTGCGTTGACCCTGGATCTCAGGAAACAGAGTGGACCGACACCAGCAGATGACATGGCACCCCAAACCATCACTGATGGTGGAAACTTTACACTAGACTTCAGGCAACGTGGATCCTGTGCCTCTCCTGTCTTCCTCCAGACTCTGGGACCTCGATTTCCAAAGGAAATGCAAAATTTGCTTTCGTTTCCACCATCAGTGATGGTTTGGGGTGCCATGTCATCTGCTGGTGTCGGTCCACTCTTTTTCCTGAGATCCAGGGTCAACGCAGCCGTCTACCAGCAAGTTTTAGAGCACTTCATGCTTCCTGCTGCTAACCTGCTCTATAGAGATGGAGATTTCAAGTTCCAACAGGACTTGGCGCCTGCACACAGCGCAAAATCTACCCGTGCCTGGTTTACGGACCATGGTATTTCTGTTCTAAATTGGCCCGCCAACTCCCCTGACCTTAGCCCCATAGAAAATCTGTGGGGTATTGTGAAAAGGAAGATGCAGAATGCCAGACCCAAAAACGCAGAAGAGTTGAAGGCCACTATCCGAGCAACCTGGGCTCTCATAACACCTGAGCAGTGCCAGAAACTCATCGACTCCATGCCACGCCGCATTAACGCAGTAATTGAGGCAAAAGGAGCTCCAACCAAGTATTGAGTATTGTACATGCTCATATTTTTCATTTTCATACTTTTCAGTTGGCCAACATTTCTAAAAATCCCTTTTTTGTATTAGCCTTAAGTAATATTCTAATTTTGTGACACACGGAATTTTGGATTTTCATTTGTTGCCACTTCAAATCATCAAAATTAAATGAAATAAACATTTGAATGCATCAGTCTGTGTGCAATGAATAAATATAATGTACAAGTTACACCTTTTGAATGCAATTACTGAAATAAATCAAGTTTTTCAAAATATTCTAATTTACTGGCTTTTACCTGTATAAACACCTGAAAGTCTTTATATCAGCTAAAACCACCAATCTATTTCACTGGATTCAGAATAAAACCAAATTCTGTCTTACCCAACAATGCTAGTATTTGAATATTGTTACTTGAAGACTTATTCCTGGTTACAATTATACTGTTAAGAAAGTATTGTCTTATATTTTGCCTAGAATGAGAATGCATCATAATCAGTGGCGGCTGGTGAATTTTGTTTTAGGTGGGGCTGAAAGTTTGTAAACCAAATCCCTGTAGGGGCGTCATCCTCCCCCAGAAGATTTCTTTGTGATTTTCACATACAAATATTGAAGATCTTTGCTCCTTCTCAACTCTGTGGTAATATTATTTTCACAAAATACAACCAATAGTACGTTAATGTTAAATCTTACTTGTGAAAAGTAATCCCACGATTCCTATTTTCAACAGTCCGCTCATTCGAGCAGGAAAACGCTTAACACCAGCCATCTTTGTTTTCTACCTGTCAACTGTCAGTTTAGGCTGCTCGCCGGCTCCTCATCACCACTTCAAGATGGCGGCCAAACTGTTCGCGTCACAGCAGCCAATGCTGCGTCTACTTATAAGATGTCTATGGTTATAACGTCATTGCAAACACGGCAATCTGTTGCGTCCACTGCAGTTCGCTACCTTATTCATACTTTTTGTCAAGTGATTTTTTTTTTAAGCAGGGTTGCATGAGGTACCTATACATAACGTTACGTTAGTCAATGTATCACACACAGTAACGTAACGTTAGACGGCGGTCAGCAGCACAGCGTATTTTAGCCACCTACAAAAAGACAAACAGTCAAATAAAGGTCAGTTAAAATGTATACTATATTAAGAATATGTGTACATGTTGCATAGGGCCCTGACATCTAAAAAGTACAACTCTGTTCGTTGTTATGTTCATATATTTGTTATGTTTTTCATGTGTACGCACACATAAACACACATACAGTATGAGATGAGATCAATGGGATAAGGTAAGAACAGGATAGAAACTGCTGTGGAACTAGTTACAATGCAATATGCCATGGAAATACAATGTTAACACTTTTGTGCAAATAAATACAGTTGCACTTGTTTTTTCAAATGTGTTTATTCTGTAAAGGAATGAGTTAAATGTTTAAAATGACTGGTTAATAGTGCGCCGTGGCGAAGTTAGTAGAGTGGCCGTGCCAGCAATCGGAGGGTTGCTGGTTACTGGGGTTCAATCCCCACCCTCTACCATCCTAGTCACGTCCGTTGTGTCCTTGGGCAAGACACTTCACCCTTGCTCCTGATGGCTGCTGGTTAGCGCCTTGCATGGCAGCTCCCGCCATCAGTGTGTGAATGGGTGAATGTGGAAATACTGTCAAAGCGCTTTGAGTACCTTGAAGGTAGAAAAGCGCTATACAAGTATAACCCATTTATCATTAATTTATCTATTATGAAGTGCAATGTCAGCACTATTTTTTCCCCTGCAATTTCAAATGCACTTGTTTAAATAAATAAATAAAGCGTTTTAAAAGCATACACAATCTGTGTAAATATATTAGTCTGTGGTTAAAAGGACTTGAAAGGACTCGAAACTCAAAATGCAGGACTTGGGACTTGACTTGAGACTTTCCAGTCTTGACTTTGGACTTGACTCTGGACTTGCCTGTCTTGACTCAGGACTTGACTGGAGACTTGAGGGCAAAGACTTGAGACTTACTTATGACTTGCAAAACAATGACTTGGTGCCACCTCTGCCCGTTCCCTATTCGGATTTACGAATACAACAGGTAGAAACTGAAGTGCAGTACTGTATATATAAAATAAATAACAAAATATAACAAATGTGCCAATTTAAAATAATTTGGTTGAATAATATTTAAGTAATTACTACATAACATAAATGCATTCAATAAATAAGAATAACAAACCAAATAAAATGTTACACAGAAAAGGAAACTTTCTGGCAGTCAACCTGCAAAAATGTTTTTTCTTAGGTTTCAGTTTACATTTTGACACTTTGCGCTATTTTGTTACACTTTTAGGCATTTCTTACATATTCCTTTTTTTTTGCAACTTAAAGGTTATTGTTAAGTCTTTAGTATGATTTTAGAATTGTGTTTACATTGATTGTTTTCCATGGTTGTGTTGACATTTACTTTCCATTCTGCCTTGACAGCTGAGGGGATTATAATCAGAGAAAAGTTAGCTTTAAAATAAAAATGTTAAAATTTTATATATTTTCTCCTGGTCCATTTTTCCCATAAGTCATAAAAAATAGCAATAATTATTGATATCAACAAATATAAAAAAAGTTATATTATGATTGAGTTTTCAGCCATATTGCCCTGCCCGAATTACAATTGCATGAAAATGTATCATGTACAATTATGCAATTGGATAATAGTGTTGTTCTTTTTAGAGGATAGTAAATGTATATTCAGGGTTTCCCACACATTCATTTATTTGTGGCAGCCTACCACGAAAGAATTACGTCCGCCACAAATAAAAATAAAAATAAAATTGAAAAATTAAAAAAAAAAAATTTTTTGTCCTCTCCAGCTTCTCAGGCAAATCATATAGTTGATGAAGATGCCCATATTGGCTGTTCAGATTTACTTTACAAAAGAGAAGTGTAGGATACTTCTCTTGTTGCCTTATTTGTATTTGACTTTATTAAATGTATTTATATTAGAAACACAACATGTGTATATAACAAAGGGTGCAAAGTCTGCAGGCAGTAGGAAACACATGGTTAAGTGTAGGGAGTAAAACTGATGGCAGTCTAAAGTTCAAGAATTTTGGAGCTCTTTGTTCAGTGGATCAGATGTTTGATGAAGCTCTGTGTCTATCTACCACCACTACTGTTTTCTGTTTATTTGTTACTGACTGTGGCAGACACCTCTGCCTCTGTTTCACTTTATGTTGCTGGTAAATAATATGGTTGTAGTAGTAGGCTAAAGTTAAATTATTAAGTATGCACTAATTAAGGGGGCAGAGCTTTGAGACATTTTAGCTTTTATATTTTATAAGATATATTTTTTGTAAGAACCACAATTAATAAATATATTTCAGTGAATAACTTATTGTTCAAATCTGTATATAAATATGTACATAAAGTGTTGTAATTATATTGTAAAATGGATGGATGGACGTTTAAAACAAAACTGTTATTATTAATTAGTAAGTATACATTTTTTTAGCCTTTTTAGAGAAAATCAAATCATTGTAGTAAATTATGCAAATTACTCGATGTCATGGTGACCACGCCCATAGCCACGCCCCCACCGCCACAGGTATCTTGGCAGTTTATGGGAAACACTGATATTTCTATACAAGCTGTACACTGACTATTTTAGGTCTCTCCAAGTTTTATTTCTATTGTATTGTTGCTGAAATGTTACATTTGTGAGATACATTACATTAAATTTTACCTTGTAAATATGCTTTTTAAGTTATGTACATTTCTACTCCCGTCTAATCTTACAGGATGAACCCACCAACAATCTGGACATTGAATCCATCGATGCTTTATCAGAGGCCATCAATGAATACAAAGGAGGTAAGTGAGAATGTACAAGGGGTGGAGGGTCCAAACTTTTTCCAATGAGGGCCGCGTACATAAACAACGAAGAATGTGGAGGCCACTTTAGTACATTTTGTTCATTAAAAATGCTAAATCCAATACAATCGCCAAGTTATCTGAAAAAAAAACATCCACATCTTAGCTGTATGGTTTGCTTTAAGGGTTATCAATCAATCAATCAATGTTTATTTATATAGCCCTAAATCTTGATTTATAAAATTATTATGAAGTGGGTACGGAAAGTATGCAGACCCCATAAAATGTTTCACTCTTTGTTTTATTTCTTAATAATGTACACTCAGCATCTCATTTTCACAGAAAAAAACAAATGTAGAAATGTTTGCAAATTTATTAAAAATAAAACTCAATCATGTGTACTTTTTTTGCACCTTTGACAGCAATTATAGCCTCAAATATTTTTGAATATGATGCCACTAGCTTGGCACTCCTATCTTTGGGCCGTTTCGCCCGTTCTTCTTTGCAGCACCTCTCAAGCTCCATCAGGTTGGATGGGAATCAATGGTTTTCATCCATGATGTACAGTATCTGTACATTGCTGCATTCAGCTTTCCATCTATTCTGAATAGTAAAAACATCTCCACAGTTAGAGATGTCCGATAATGGCTTCTTTGCCGATATCCAATATTCTGATATTGTCCAACTCTTAATTACCGATTCCGATATCAACCGATACCGATATATACAGTCGTGGAATTAACACATTATTATGCCTAATTTTGTTGAGATGCCCAGCTGGATGCATTAAACAATGTAACAAGGTTTTCCAAAATAAATCAACTCAAGTTATGGAAAAAAATGCCAACATGGCACTGCCATATTTATTATTGAAGTCAAAGTGCTTTTTTTTTTTAACATGCCTCAAAACAGCAGCTTGGAATTTGGGATATGCTCTCCCTGAGAGAGCATAAGAAGTTTGAGGTGGTGGGGGGGGCGGGGGTTGAGGTGGGGGGTAGCGGGGGTTGTATATTGTAGCGTCCCGAAAGAGTTAGTGCTGCAAGGGGTTCTAGGTATTTGTTCTGTTGTGTTTGTTGTGTTACGGTGCGGATGTTCTCCCGAAATGTTTGTCATTCTTGTTTGGTGTGGGTTCACAGTGTGGCGCATATTTGTAACAGTGTTAAGGTTGTTTATACGGCACACCCTCAGTGTGACCTGTATGGCTGTTGATCAAGTATGCCTTGCATGCACTTGTGTGTGTGAAAAGCCGTAGATATTATGTGACTGGGCCGGCACGCAAAGGCAGTGCCTTTAAGGTTTATTGGCGCTCTGTACTTCTCCCTACGTCCATGTACACAGCGGCGTTTTAAAAAGTCATAAATTTTACTTTTTGAAACCGATACCGATAATTTTGAAACCGATACAGATATTTTGCGATATTACATTTTAAAGCATTTATTGGCCGATATTATCGGACATCCCTACCCACAGTATGATGCTGCCACCACCATGCTTCACTGTAGGGATGGTACTTTATTGGCCGAATGATGAGCGGTGCCTGGTTTCTTCCAAACATGACATTTGGTATTCACGCCAAAGAGTTCAATCTTTGTCTCATAGGACCAGATCACTTTGTTTCTCATAGTCTGAGAGACTTTCAGGTTCATTTTAGCTAACTTTTTGCAAAAAAATTGCTTCCGTCGAGCCATGCTACCATTTCCATTATTGTTTGAACAGGAAAACTCACTTGGGACTTTCGGGATTCAAATTGGTCTTTGCAGAAAAATGCTATAAAAACATGTTTTATGGTCATATCAAATTTCTATATCCTGATTCCTAATATTGACAAAAGTTAACAGATTGTTGCATATACTGCCATTGAGCATTGTTTGTTTGTGCTTTCCAGCTGTGATCATTGTTAGCCACGACGCCCGTCTCATCACTGAGACTCAGTGCACACTGTATGTGGTAGAAGACTACAGCATCAATAACATCGATGGAGACTTTGACGACTATAAGAAAGAAGTGTTGGACTCCCTGGGAGAGACCATGGTCAATAAAGTTAATCCGTGATGCCCCGGGGCAGTCGTGGGAGAAACATGCCACCCCCCCCCCCCCCCCCCCCCCCTTATAAAAGCCCACATAACCCCTCTGGACTGCTCACCATGTCTCACCAACATTTTTTCTGGAGTGCTAACCCTGCCATATATTACTTAAATATAGTAGATAATTGCATTAAATCATGCCTTGTTGGTTCAGGTTAAAAAAAAAACTACAAAATAAATCAGTTTTCCACCTTGTTTTATTTTGCAATCTTTATGTTCATGAAACACTATAATAGAACCAAATATGTTTAACTGTGCCAGTACTCATTTAATGTTGCAATGATCACATGCCTGGCTTTAGATAGTCCTTATAGAGCTTCCTCACTTTCGCCACTTCATTCTCGTCTGGAATTATTTTACCATACCATCTATACCAGTCTTCGCTGGATGTTAAACAAGGGGCAGGAGGTGTTACACCCACAGCATCATGGGAATTGGAGTAATCATCACCTGCATAGTCCACATGGGGAATCTGAAAGGGAAGGAAGCCTGAAATGACAGAAAACATTCCGCTGTCAAACGTGATAGGTGATAAACACTCCACTCTTTGTTCACTATTTAATCATTGGATTGGTCTTCAGGGCCCATAATGAAAATGTGACTATTTTTTGGCAAATTTTCTGTAAAGAACATGTTCAAGCCCACTGCACCCCCCCTACTCAATCCAGTTGAACTGAGTCTAAACATGAAAATTACTAATTGCGCATACAGCAGCATAGCAGACTTATTGCTATCGCTCCGCCACAATTACATTACACAGACTTTCAAAATAGCCACAAACAATCTACTGTAGGGCAGCACGGTGGAAGAGGGGTTAGTGCATCTGCCTCACAATACGAAGGTCCTGAGTAGTCCTGAGTTCAATCCCGGGCTCGGGATCTTTCTGTGCGGAGTTTGCATGTTCTCCCCGTGACTGCGTGGGTTCCCTCCGGGTACTCCTCCCACCTCCAAAGACATGTACCTGGGGATAAGTTGATTGGCAACACTAAATGGTCCCTAGTGTGTGAATGTTGTCTGTCTATCTGTGTTGGCCCTGCGATGAGGTGGCAACTTGTCCAGGGTGTACCCCGCCTACCGCCTGATGCAGCTGAGATAGGTTCCAGGGACCCCAAAAGGGACAAGTGGTAGAAAATGGATGGATGGATAATCTACTGTAAACTCCAGACTCAAAGCCACTACTTTATTGCCACACTTTGAACCCTGCGACTTATAAAACGGTGGAGCTAATTTATGGATTTATTTATTTTTGCTAGCAGCCATGTTTTCCATCCATCCATTTTCTACCACTTATCTCTTTTGAGGTTGTGTGAGATAGTGCTGGTGCCTATAACAGCTGCACTCAGGCGGAAGAGGCAGGGTACACCCTGGACAAGTAGCCATCTCACCACACCTAGTGTGTGTGAGTGACAATCATTGGTACTTTAACTTTCACACTAGGGCCAATTTAGTGTTGACAATCAACCTATCCCCAGGTGCATGTCTTTGGAAGCGGGAGGAAGCCCCGTAGTCATGGGGAGAACATGCAAACTCAACACAGAAAGACCCTGAGCCCAGGGCCTTTGTGACACACAGGCATTAACCACTGCACCCTCAGCCATGTTCAACAAATAGTTTTCAACAGACACTGAAAAGGTCTTATTGTATGTGCTATGGCACCATCTTTTGGACAAGTTTGCTAACTGCAGGTGCTGCGGTGTGACCAGCTATAATATTTTTTTCAGTTTTGGGGGAGTTCCGTCTACTTGTATGGATTCTACATTCATCACTCCAAGCAATGTTTGGAAGTTTTAAAATATAACTAAAGCTATTGTTTTCATGCATTATGTACATGCTATCGTAATGTAATCAAGCTATCGTCATTAGCATTAGTGAATATGCTAACACATTTGCAAGTGTCTGTGTTAGCATTATTAACTTAAAATGGCTTGCTATTTGCATTGTTCCAGTTTCGTAAATTAACTGAAACATCACCGTGGAGTTATTGAGTCTGTTTATCGGATTGGAGAGCTAGCTCTGTAGCTAGAGGGTCCATGACGATAACTTCTGTTTTGTTTGATTTGCCGTTTTACAGGGACTGTTAAGAAACAAGACATGTAAATAAATATTTACAAATTATTTCTGTGTCAAAGACTTATTTCACAACTTATATACAGTGGGGCAAAAAAGTATTTAGTCAGTCACCAATTGTGCAAGTTCTCCCACTTAAAAATATGGGAGGCCTGTAATTTTCATCATAGGTATACCTCAACTATTACAGATAAAATGAGGGAAAAAATCCAGAAAATCACTGTCTGATTTTTAATAATGTATTTGCAAATTATGGTGTAAAATAGGTATTTGGTCAATAAAAGTTCATCTCAATACTTTGTTATATACCCTTTGTTGGCAATGGCCGAGGTCAAAGGTTTTCACACACTTTTGCTGGTATTTTGGCCCATTCCTCCATGCAAATCTCCTCTGGAACAGTGATGTTTTGGGGCTGTTGCTGGCCAACACAGACTTTCAACTCCCTCCAAAGATTTTCTATGGGGTTGAGATCTGGAGACTGGTTAAGCCACTCCAGAATCTTGAAATGCTTATTATGAAGCCACTCCTTCGTTGCCCGTGCGGTGTGTTTGGGATCATTGTCACGATACATGGCCCCATTCATTCTTTCCTTTACACGGATCAGTCGTCATGGTCCCTTTGAAGAAAAACAGCCCCAAAACATGATGTTTCCACCCCCATGCGTCACAGTAGGTATGGTGTTCTTTGGATGCAACTCGGCATTCCTTCTCCTCCAAACACGACAAGTTGAGTTTTTACCAAAAAGTTCTATTTTGGTTTCATCTGCCCATATGACTCTCCCAATACTCTTCTGGATCATCCAAATGCTCTCTACCAAACTACAGACTGGCCTAGACATGTACTGTCTTAAGCAGGGGCACACATCTGGCACTTTAGTGTGTTACTGATGGTAGCCTGTGTTACTTTGGTCCCAGCTCTCTGCAGGTCATTCACTAGGTCCCCCGTCTGATTCTGGGATTTTTGCTCACCGTTCTTGTGATCATTTTGACCTCCCGGGGTGAGATTATGCGTGGAGCCCCAGATGGAAGGAGATTATCAGTGGTCTTGTATGTCTTCCATTTTCTAATAATTGCTCCCACAGTTGATTTCTTCACACCATGCTGCTTACCTATTGCAGATTCAGTTTTCCCAGCCTGGTGCAGGTATACAGTAGTGTTTGTAGTGTCCTTTGACAGCTATTTTGTCTTGGTCATAGTAGAGTTTGGAGTGTGACTGTTTGAAGTTGTGGATCTTCTGGATTTTTGTCCTCATTTTGTCTGTAATAGTTGAGGTATACCTATGATGAAAATTACAGGCCTCTCCCATTTTTTTTAGGTGGGCGAACTTGCACAATTGGTGGCTGGCTAAATACTTTTTTGCCCCACTGTATCTGTGTTGCGGCTAATATACAGAAAAAAAATGTCTTCGAAATTATAGTGGATGCAGCTGACAGACTGGTGCGCACTATAGTCCAGAACATGCGGTACATGTTTTTAGGGTAGAGCAGAATATAATCTACTGATACAGGAAATACATGACTTACCATGATCTTGTGCTATGTTGATTGTTGCATTCAGCTTCTTCTGCTGTTTCATACACACACCTGCGAAAAGCCATCGGAATATTATTCCAATAACGCGCCACATGCACGTCTGTGTGTCTTTTGACTAACTCACCAGTTTTAGTGGGATCATACAGCATTCCAGTGTAAGGGCTGATGAACTGCTGCAACAGTTTCACATTCTACAGGGAAAAGAGCAGTTTAGCCTCAACAAATAGGGTTGTCACGAAACCAGAATTTCTGTAGTCGATATGGATATTTCTGGATTTTAGTTCCTTATTTGATACAATAAGAAATAAAACTGAACCCATGTACTTAAAAAAATTTTAAACTGTCAAGTTGTTTAAGGTCACTGTGCTTCAACAGTAGTAGCATCCACCAAGAGGTAACTATAAATGAAAAAAACAGCAGTCTCCAAGTCATCAAAAAACAATATTCCATCCAATGTTCCCTCTAATTTTTCATGTGTGTGAGCAAACGCAAAAACTCCCTGAGCATTCAGTGGAGCCCATGTGAGCAACATCAGACGTGCACACTGTGTCTACACCAGCAGCACACCTGTCCCAAACCTGACTAAATAACAAGTTCAATCTCCATCTATCCATCCATTTTCTACCGCTTGTCCCTTTCGGGGTCGCTGGAGCCTATCTCAGCTGCATTCGGGCAGAAGGCGGGGTACACCCTGGACAAGTCCCCATCTCATCGCAGGGCCAACACAGATAGACAGACAACATTCTCTTAGTATTATAATCAAATGACAGCAGTCATTTCCATTTCTAATATAAGTGTTTAGGCCCACTTACCATGACAATAACAAAAAATATTGTTTTTCATGAACTGTGTACTTGTATTGTTTGACTGGGTGGAGGTCCTGCTTTGGAAATAATTTGTACCCCTTTCAGACATTGCATTTAGTTCACATTAAAACATTCACATGTTGCACAATGAGATGTAAGCAGGGGATCATGTGTACATTCCTGCAACTTCCTGTTTGTAAAAAATATATTTTTATTAGTATTTATTTAATATACTAACAGCATTTCATGATTAATATTTATAAATTAAGATTCCTAATAAATGACACTAGAATAAGCACACATTTGATTGGTAAATCATAGTGTAACGACCTGTAATGACACTTTATGTGTGGTGTTGGAGTAGTCCGACTTTTCGTGTGTCTGTAAACGCATCACTGGCTAAGTGCCATATGTGCATGTGTTGGCGCAAGTAAGAAAGAGCGAGCGGCTGCTGTTGATATAACAAAGTTGCTTTTGTTCTGGTTTGTACTGCAGAAAATGACCACTTTTGCTAGATATAATTTTTTTTAATTAATGTTTTGGTGATGGGTTTATGGCCGACAAAGAGTTTTGCTCAGTAAAGTGATCGATGGAATTAATGTCCACAAAGCGTCTCGACAGACGTTACAATATTTGAACAATTATGACGAAAACTGTTTTCTCTGTCGTGTCCGTGTGTTGAAAATTGTTATGCGCTTATTTTTTTATTTGATTTTGCGCGCAGCATAGATTTGCCGTGCGCAAAGGACGCTTGAGCAGTGCGCAATTACACAGGCACGCACCTTAGAGGGAACGTTGATTGCATCCATCCATTTTCTACCCCTTGTCCCTTTTAGGGTCACGGGGGGTGCTGGAGCCTATCTCAGCTGCATTCGGGCGGAAGGCGGGTTAACATTAAAAAAAGAACTGTGGCATGGTTCCTTTAGGTCAGGGGTCTCAGACTCAATTTACCTGGGTGCCACTGGATGCAGAAACTGGGTGAGGCTGGGCTGCAAGAAAAGATTTCTTAAAAAAAATCTAACATGCACTTTTTAATGAATTCACCTTCTTTGAATGGCTTTCCCGCCCTAGCAACCATCTCACTCACCATGTAGCTAGCTTTGACTGCTGCATCGCTCCTTTCGCTTGCTTTCTTGACGAAATCTTGTTGTCTCAGTAGACTGGTTTTAAAATTTGCAACCCGGTTCACTCTCTCATCTCCCTGGTATTTTGCATACTCCTCAGCATGTCTAGTTGTATAATGATGTTTCAAATTGTATTGCTTGTGCACTGCAACTTTCTCTGTATCAACTACAGAAAAGAACTATAAGGATTATTCATAAAGTAGATTACTTAGGACACACTAACATATTTTTTATAAATTCCGGTTTATTGAAATTACAGGAGCTAGTAAAGTTACAGACATTATGTGTCATGTTTAAGGCTAAAAGTAAAACATTACCAGCAAATTTACAAAAAATGTTTGTCATCACTTCTGAGAATACAGAACATAGAAGAAAAGGTCATTTCCAACATCAGTATTCAAGGACAACTTTAAAACAAATGTGCATATCAGTTGTGGGGGTTAAACTATGGAATTCTCTTTACAATGAGATAGAAGATTGTAAAAATATATTCCAAATGAAAAAATATATAAAGACAGAACAATAAAATTATATGGACAGCCATAAGTGTTTACATTTTGCTTTATATTTATTATTTAACTTATTTTTTGCCTGGTTTTGTATTTGTTTTGTATCATCCCTTGAGGTGTATATTACTTCTTTTGTTTTTTTTGTTCGGTTTGTACATCATGAAGTTTTGCACTCCTTGTGTTTTTTTGTTTGTTTTCGTTATATTTGGATGTAATTGTTGGTTTATATGATACCATTAAGTAAGACTACGTATTATGTTGAAGGGGGCAGAAAAATATCAGATTTTTCTTCATCCTGCTCTTTCTCAGACATTGGTGTGTAAATGTATAATTGAGGTATAATTGTCTATCGATCAAAGATGCACATCAATGAAGGAGATAAATAAAAATGAAATGAAATAAGACACGTCGGGGTGCCCCTCGTGCTCAACAAAGAAATATTGCATCAAAAATCGTCTCTGTCTTGAGCCAACGGGAGGGGGAGGGGGGACGGAAAGGAGGGGGCGGGGCGGGGCGGCTCGCCGTGAAGTTTACAGTTACGGTAGCACAATTAGCCCCGAACGGGCTAACATCACCACTAACGTGTTACACGTCTGATTCGCCCAGCGCTGGGGTCCAATGCACCACACTTTTGTATTGTCGCTCGCTCCTTCGGCAGAGTGCTTTGGAATATCTGATAGTACCGGTATATATCTGTATCATGAATCAATTTAAGTGGACCCCGACTTAAACAAGTTGAAAAACTTATTTGGGTGTTACCATTTAGTGGTCAATTGTACGGAATATGTACTTCATTGTGCAACCTACTACTACTAATAAAAGTCTCAATCAAAGCGCTCATCTTCCCCGCCCGGACTGTTTACAGCGGGGGCGGGAGCGAGCAGGCGGGTGAGCGAGGGAGGCAGGGACGGAGGGAAGAAGAGCGTGTGCGGGTGTCGTGGAAAAGCGGAAAAATATTTCTCTGCTTGCATCACGCAAGTGACGTCAATGCCTACTTGCCAACCTTGAGACCTCCGAATTCGGGAGATGGGGGGGAGGTTGAGGTGTGTTTTTGTAGCCCGGAAAAGTTAGGGCTGCAAAGGGTTCTGGGTATTTGTTCTGTTGTGTTTATGTTGTGTTTAGGTGCGGATGTTCTCCCGAAATGTGTTTGTCATTCTTGTTTGGTGTGGGTTCACAGTGTGGCGCATATTTATAACAGTGTTAAAAAATAAATAAAATATGACCACCCTCAGTGTGACATGTGTGGCTGTTCCTCAAGTATGTCTTGCAATAACTTGCATGTGTTTGCAGAAGCCTCATACAACACGTGTCTGAGCAAGCATGCTGTTAGTATGGAGAAAAAGGTGACGCGGTGACGGTTTCTAGAGGATACTAAAGGCAGTGCCATCATGGCACGCCCTCGATATTGTCGAGAGCCTCATACCACACTGTGATTGGTAGACTCCATCAGCTCCGCACACAACGCTGTTGAGCGCCATTCATTCAAAACTCGCGGGCCGCACTAACATTAAACTGTCATATTAAGGCGGGGGCCGCACAATAACGTCTCGCGGGCCGCAATTGGCCCGCGGGTCGCATGTTTGAGACCCCTGCTTTAGGTGCATAAAACAATCTTAATATTATTTCAATATGGTGGTGGCCTGACAAAGTATAAGGCTAAAACATATCTAAAGACAAGTCCTTGAATGGGTTATTAGTACCGGTAACAACATTTCAGGTTTTTTCCCCTCTATGTTTTCATTTGTGCTTATTTTATTTCTACAATGTGCCAAACAAATGTCCATAAAAAAGAGCTATGTTCCACGAATGACCCACCAGCCACACTTTGAACACCACTGGCAAGGCAACACTTTGCCATCCCAATTGACAGGAGAGTGTCTCTCAGCTGTGTCTTCACTTTGGAAGTGATAAAGGTTGTGTTGCTTCGGGAGCTTTTGCACAGAAGTTGTATGCACTCTGTGGTTTCACTCGCGAGGTCAATACTTTGCCTTTTGTGCTTGCTTGTATTTGATTACTAAATAAATGCCTAAAAGAAAAAACTCTTGTCTTTCACTTCTTCCTCTCTTTTCACTTATAATGTGCACAGTGCATCGCTAATTACGTCTTTTATATTCAGGTGAGTACAGCGTAACTTGTGAAGTCTATTAAAATGAGCAAACAATGAACCCACCTGAGGATGAAGAATAACATTTGGATCCCGACATATTGGACAGGGGTTTCCACATATCTTGTCTCCTCTCTGAAAAAAAACAAACAAGTTTGACGAATTGCAGTATCTCACATTTCTTTTTCAATAAACACTCCTGAACAAAATCATGCATCGTTTTACAATTATTTGAATTTTGCACTGGTGGATTATACTCACACGGACTTCTCTAAAGTATTACTAATGTTCACTAATTTTAGTATTTTTGATACTTTAGATTTATTTCGCCCTAGTGTGTGAATGTGAGAGTGAATGTTGTCTATCTGTGTTGGCCCTGCGAAGAGGTGGCGACTTGTCTAGCCCGAGTGCAGCTGAGATAGCGTCCAGCCCCCCCGCGATCCTGAGAGGGACAAGCTGTAGAAAATGAATGGATGCATAGATATATAATAAAAAGGTTGAAAATATGAGTGGAGTAGATAGTTCATATCAGTGATTCTCAAACTGTTATAGGCGGGCCTCTATCTAGTGGTATGTAAAAGAATCCCCTGACTAAAATACAGTGTTTTATTGTTCTATATTCAAACACATTGTGTTACTGTTATGTGACTTGTTTTTAATTACTACTTAAGCCTATTATGCTACTATATTTTAATGTTGGTCATTATGGTGGTACTTGGAAAGCCATTTTATTCCCTGAGGTGGTACTTGGTGAAAAAAGTTTGAGAACCATTGGTCTATATTAAATCTTTAGATCTTAGAAAAAAATATATAGAAACAATTGTTACTATGCAGGTCTTGCGAGTCTTTTGTGGTGGAATGCCTCCTTTGTGGTTCCTTTTGTAGCCAGCCCACACTGTCTTGGTCCCATACCTCTCAATGTATTCTGTCAATAGAGAATTGAGTCACAGATTTATAAATGCAAATTCTGCGCAAAAAGATTCAAATAAAACATACCTTCACTCTCCAGATAATCCCACGGTCTGTCTTTGTACCGAGAGGGCGCCTTAGCAGCATCCTCGGCCGGCTTAGCAGCATCCTCATCCTGGAGCGAAACTGCTTGGCAGAAAGCGTGGCTCGGGGGTGAAAATGGTCGAAGAGCTGCCGGACATGTTCTTAAAGATATCTTCTGGTTGAAGACAAAAAAACATACGATTCTCAACACTGTCCACATAAAGCATTATCTCATAAATACATAACACGGAGTGACCATTAAAACAAAATATAACATTTGTCTATTACAGTGATGCTCTTAACTGTGGTACGCAAAAGAATCACTTACCGGTAGTTAAATATTGTACGTGCAATAAAGTTTGTTTGATTCACAATTTCAGTAGATTGTTTTATTTTCCACAGTGTAACTGGTCAAACTGTGCGTAATGTTGCAGTGGCCAAAAATATTAAATGTACTCTGACGTGTTTTTTTAATGAATACTTAGACCTATTACGCTACTGCATTTTAATGTTGGTCGTTATGGTGGTACAACTTGCACTGAGCCTGGTCTATAACATTTGCTACACTTCCCTTATACCGTAGTACATGTCAAGCTACTTCCATAACGTAAATGACCGCCATAACCACAACACCAGGGGGAGCTCCACAAACCACATTAAACCCAGATTCCGATCTAGCAAATGTCTTAACTCATTCTCCTTCTATGCCACATCAATATGGAATGCACTCCCAACAGGTGTAAAAGAAAGTGCATCTCTACACTCCTTCAAAACCGCACTAAAAGAACACCTCCAGGCAACTACAACCCTAGACTAACACCCTCCCCCCACTACATCCACCTCCCCGGATTGTAATTAATCACATGTATATACTTGTTCTTATTCTTTCTGAGCTCACTATGTTCACTGCTCGCTGTACATATCCTAAGAAGTCAGACTTACACTGTTTCAATGTCCATTTCTCAGATGATATAATTGTTGATGACTGAAGTGCTGATATCAACCAAACCTAACCCCCCCGCCCCAACCCCCTCCACATCCCACCCCCCGGATTGTAAATAATGTAAACAATTCAATGTGTATACTCTGATGATTAACTTGTGTGATAATTGTATTATGCTGATAGTATATATCAGGGGTCACCAACGCGGTGCCCGCGGGCACCAGGTCGCCCGTAAGGACCAGATGAGTCGCCCGCGGGCCTGTTCTAAAAAATAAATAAATAAAAAAATATTTTAAAAAAACAAAACTATTTTTTATTTTTTTTTAATTAAATCTACATAGAAAAAACACAAGATACACTTTCAATCAGTGCATCATCCCAAACAACCTCCCCCATGCACACTCATCCACACCCACTCACACAAAAGGGGTTATTTCTTTCTGCTACCAATATTCTGGTTCCCACAACATAGACAACACATCTGCAAGGGACACAGTCCCTGAAGCACACATGATTGTATAGGCTGCTGATCCATTACTATTTTTTATGTAATTATTTTTATATTGTTTTACTTTCTTTTTTATCCAAGAAAATGTTTTTTATTTATATATCTTATTTTATTTTATTTTTTTAAAAAGGGCCTTATCTTCAACAGACCAGGTTGTCAATGAAATTAGATTTGTTTAAAGGGTTTTTTAAACCAGGCCCAGTCCAGAAAATGTCCAAGTCGGACTCAGCAACACACACCTTCATTCATGTACACAGAAAAAAATTAGGGAACACAACAGATTGCATATAATTTATAAACAAAATTACATTTTCAAAATAAGCATTTATGTACAGTCCAGATTATGTCCAGGTCACTCAAATTAGGGAACACAACAACAGATATCATATAATCTATAAACATAATTATACTTTCAAAATAAGCCTTTGAGGACTTCTCATCTTTTTTTAAAATGTTTTTTGGCATCATTATCGTTTTCAACCATGTAACTTTCTAAAGTTAGAAAATACTGAATAAATGTTTTAAAGAAAGTAATACTAAGTGAATATCTGTTTTTGGCCTTAAAAATAAACATTTTACCGAGTACTGTAATTAAATTGACTAAATCATGATTGTCAATGAACTCTCCTAAAATAACAGAAACCACATTAAGCTTCGTAAACAAACCAATCCTTAAACACATTTTTTCAACTTCCACCCAAAACAAAGACACAATATGACAATACCAAAACAAATGCAGGGTGGATTCAGGCTCCTGACAACAAAATCGGCAATCATCTGACTCTGTCATATTCCATAATTTTAACATTTTCCCTGTGGGTAAGAAGTTATAAATAATTTTAATTTGAAAATAACGATTTTGCACATCGATAGTGGTTTTATAGACTAGTTTGAATATGGCATCCCATGGCAACGGGCAGTCAAAAAAGTCCTCCCATTTTCCATTTGTGTTGTATGAGGCAGCCTTCAAATATTTCTTTATTAAATAAAAATTATATATTTTTCTATTTATTTTAGTTCCTTTTTGCCAACTAGAATTTCTTATTAGAGGTTTACAAACTAATAATTTAGTAGTTCCATAATTAATTATTTGTTTAATAACAACAGAGTTAAAGGTAAATTGAGCAAATTGGCTACTTCTGGCAATTGATTTAAGTGTGTATCTAACTGGTAGCCCTTCGCATTAATCAGTACCCAAGAAGTAGCCCTTGGTTTCAAAAAGGTTGGTGACCCCTGGTATATATGTATACCATGAATTGATTAACGTGGACACCGACTTAAACAATGTGTGCAATCTACTAATAAAAGTCTCAATCAATCAAACTTAGTGAAAAAAGTTTGAGAACTACTTGATTGATTGATTGATTGATTGATTGAAACTTTTATTAGTAGATTGCACAGTGAAGTACATATTCCGTACAATTGACCACTAAATGGCAACACCCGAATACGTTTTTCAACTTGTTTAAGTCTGGGTCCATGATTCATGATACAGATATATACTATTTTCATAATACAGTCATCACACAAGATAATCATCAGAGTATACATTTAATTATTTACAATCCGGGGTGTGGGATACGGAGGGGGGGGGGGCGTTTAGGTTTGGTTGGTATCAACACTTCAGTCATCAACAATTGCATCATCAGAGAAATGGACATTGGAACAGTGTCGTACTGACTTGGTAGGATATGTACAGCAAGTAGTGGACAGAGAGAGAGAGAGAGAGATCAGAAATTATAAGAAAAAGTGTCTACATTTGATTATTTACAATCCGAACAGGTACGATGAGGAAGGGGAAGGTGTTAGTTTAGGGTTGAAGTTGCCAGGAGGTGTTCTTTTAGTGCGGTTTTGAAGGAGGATAGAGATGCCCTTTCTTTTACACGTGTTGGGAGTGCATTCCATATTGATGTGGCATAGAAAGAGAATGAGTATTAGTTACTGTTTCTCAGTTACTGTTTTATTATATGGATAAAACTAACCTTTGTGTGCCTTGTCAATTCGACTGAAGTTTCCGTATATATCTTCATAGGGACTACACTCTGGATTAAGTTTCGATTGGCAATATTTGTTTACTGTAGTAGCCTTGTATTTGCATACAAATGGACATGAAACTGAGAAAGTCTTCTACTACAACAAACGAGTCATAAAACTTAAAAAAAAAACATACAATATACACAAAGCCACAAAATAAATCATAAGATGTGGCTATGAATCGGACGCATTTAATGTTAATACTATGCTCGTTCACATTCAATACTATATTTATGTATAGGCTAACGGGTTAGCGTCTTTTAGCACATAACTATGTTGATCATTACATGTAGAACATTCACCGTCAAGAACTGGGCTAATATGGTGATACGTGGATATGTAATGGGTGCAGTAAATACAGTACCTGGTATAGTCGCAGTGGATATAAAATGGAAGGAGAAATGCGGCACACTGTCCTCAAAACGCTTTGAACGGAGGCAGACATTTTTTCCTGCGGTGGCTTGGGGTGAAAGGTTAAAGGTAAGTGACGTCACTTTAAAACCCCTAACCGTAATTGTTTTATTGAGTGTAGAACTCCCCAGTTAGGTTGTTTTATTTTCATTTTGAAAGTGATTAAATATTTTGTGTACAAAAACCCACGTTAACGACTTGAGTTCATCGACCGTACATGCGTATATGTTTTGTACTATTTTTTGTGCTGTTTTGTACTTATTTTGATTATTGTTTCTTGTCTATTTGTAAATGTTGAAATTTATAAATAAAAGTTTAAAAAAAAAAAAAAAAAGTATATGCGTATAGTGTAACTTAGCCAGTCGCCATTTTGGACAAATGTTTGCATCGCATTATGTATGAAGTACATGTCGATTACATCACATATGTTGTAATAGTGTGTTCGTTGGTCCAGGCTGTAACAGAACATGTGACTAGTGAATCTTAATTTGACGGGAATCCGACGCAATTGTCGAAAAACTGTGCGATTCGCCATTATGTCTTTTGGACAACGGCACGAGGTCTGTTATCCGCCATTTTGCGCAAGCGTCACGAAGGCCAAACACGCTGCGGTGACGCCAAACGCGTCACTTGGTATAAAAGCAAAGTCCCTCCCCTTCTGCTTCACTCCTGGATTTAGTCAAAGGTAAGTGAAGACGTCAAAACATTCGAGCATATTTTTTTTTTTTTATGGCTATTGAGGGCGAAATCTCCCCAGCCTTTTCACACAAATCAACACATGGAGTTGATTACACGGAGTGCCACGTTCCAACTAAGATGTCTTTTTGTTGTGTATTTTTCCAGGTTTAAACTCGCTTTCCCGAAGACTCGAGGCGTCGAGGATTTCGACCCAGCTACTCAGTTGATATTTTTTCTTCAAGTAATGGACATCTGCTTACCATTTTTGCCTCCAGATTGTTCTTGAGGGAAAGGCTAGCCTTTTAGCTACCACAGCCACACCTAGTAGAAATTTTGAAGCAGGTATTAAAACCATCAAAGTTGACGATATATGTGTTAATGTGTGCCCGAAAAGCACGCTATGATGTTCCTTGGACGTTGAGGACATGTATTTACAATATTCTTGTATTTTTTGGAGGGAAATAGTGAAAATGCAACATTAATCCTCGGAGGTAGCTGGCTAGCAGCCTAGCCTTTGTTTAGCATGAGCTCACACAGGAACGTGGACGGCGACATAAGTCTCCGTTTCTTCGTGTGTGAGACTGGATAGCCTGGAAAGTAATTGTTAAATTATGAGAGATATAAGCAATCTGTTCATAAAGATTGCCTTATTGATAAGGTTTATTAATTCACGAAGTCGGGCGGTTTGGCTATCAGGGCTTTGTCGGGGCTGCTCCATGGAACTGATACCCACCGCAATCTACACATAAAGATTGCATTAGAGCGAAGATTGACGGACATTTGAGTTGACTACTGGTAGATCATGGTCTCCCTGAAAGCCCTGCGCAATCTGTGGATAAAGATTGCTGGATGACGCAATTCAGAGTTGACAAAATGGTGGACTGTAGGTTTGTGTGTCGCCTCTAGGGGCTCCCCCCTCGATGTTACACTGGGAGTTTTCTTACAATAGAAACGAAATTGACTTGTGCAGCTACTTTTTTTCAGACGGACGCATTTCACCCCCAAACAAACGTTCTGCTTTACATTGCCTAACATATTAGCAGGGGAATGACACCAGGGCTGTCATTGGCGGGAACATTCTCCCGCCCCTCGCCACTTTATGTAACAATGAGATTTAAAAAAAACCAAAACTAAGCTATTTTTAAAAAAAAACATCCAATTTAGTGAAAACTAACATGTTTTTTTTTTATTTAAATATTGAGTTAGCTAATCTCTACTACACAAAACGATATTGTACCCATTCAATGTAGCCCTGTTTTGGCAATGTTATTGTATGAACATGTGTAACAATTGTGCCACTTGCAGGCTATGAATTATTTGCAGTGTTGTGGAGTTCAGAGACAATATAAAACGTCTACTACGACTTTTTAACCTGGTAAGACCTAACTGATTCCTCACATCATGGCATTTCCAGGGAGCTGATAGGGAATCGAATGAAATGATTTGTACATGACTGACAAATAGAATAGACAATACAGGAAATGTAGTCTCAACCAACCAGCATTTTTTGTCGTTGTAAACACTTTGGATTTAATTTATATAAGCCAATTCTATATTTGCTCCCCATGTCTATGTATGAAAAACACATGCACTTTGGGATTTAATTTATATAATCCAATTCTACATTTGCTCCCAAGTGTATGTATGAAAACATCTCATCAGTTTGAAAAATAATTGCTTGATTGATTAGTGTGTTCTGCTATTGTAACATACATGCACATCTGCTCTTGAAGGCAACATAACCATATGACCCAATTTAAACACTTTGTATTCAGTACAAACATTACATTCATGCGGGGTCCCCTCACATAGGGCATTCATTTTAAAGTGACAATTATTTAGCCAGTTTAATAATCAAAAGTTAGAATTACTATTTCCATTAATTTTAAAGTGAAAATTGTGTAACCAATTAAATAATCAAAAGTAACAATTACTATGCATTGTCATGCATCAAGGGTTGGAATTGGGGGTTAAATCACCAGAAATGATTCCCGGGCGCGGCCACAGCTGCTGCTCACTGCTCCCCTCACCTCCCAGGAGGTGATCAAGGGTGATGGGTCAAATGCAGAGAATAATTTCGCCACACCTAGTGTGTGTGACAATCATTGGTACTTTAACTTATATTCACCCGATGCATGTGGATCTAGGCCGAGTTATATTCCCTTGATTCATGTGGATATAGGTTGAGATCAAACGTCTTCAAATCCTCTCTTTTGATGCATACATGTTTAGCACTCAAATTATTTCTGGCTTTCAGATGTGAATTGTTCTATAGCAAACACTGGAAATGTTTCAAAGGCCATTTGAATCAGGTTGCTTAAAGTCAGTGGTGTCCACTTATGCAGGTTCCACACACATAAAGCATCCATTTATACATGTGTAAATTAAAAATAGTTGAGTACTTAAACAATGTTTTATACATGTGCTGTTAAAATTGTATTCCAATTTGATGCATAACTTGCAAATGTGTGTACAACCATTTGGGTTTATTGCATACAATATTAGGAATTGGATGTGAAACAATAAATTGTGTATACATTTGAATGATTAGTGTTATTGTTAAATAGTGGCATATGCTTAGTAAATATTCCATTGGCCAAAAATACTGGTTTGTCATTAGCTGTAGTTGACACATGAACAGGAAAAAATAGCACCTCTCACACAGAAGCACGCATCAGTTAAAATGTCCAGCAAGTTAAAATGGCCAAACTGGTTCTGCAGGACACATGACTCCTGCCTGTGTCCCTACTGACACACTGCAACCCGAACAGCTCATCTTTGAAGCAGAGGTGTAAGGCTGTCATAGCTGGATGCTGGCTAGTGTTGTGTAACTTAAAAGGGGGGTTATATGTTTTACTTGTGAGTCATGACTGCAAGTAGGTTGCCATGGTGTCGCCATGACTGATGAGTTTGCTAGATAGCTTGCTGGCCTTCTTTGCACAGTGTCATCTCATTAAAAATAATCAGTGGTGCATGCAATTCTGAATTACTGTAGTCGTCATGTGTCGTTGATTTTTTTATGTGGCGTTTTTCTAATGGATAATGACACGGTGGAATTCAGTTCTGTGGAGCCATATTTCTTCATTGTGGCAGCAAACAAGCCCCATTAAAGGTTGCACAATTAGCCAAGTTTTGGAACCAATAAACCCAAGCAATACATATTTACCTTGCTGCTGTTGCATGTACTAATTGCTTAGGGGTTTGTCTTTCAGAAATGGAGGGGGTACCAGTGAACCCCAAAGAGATTTTGAAGGGAGTGGAGGTTCTGTTGGGGAAGGATGGAGGACTCTGCAGCCTGGAGGGAGTCCCAAAGATGTTCAGGTGAGCAAAGTAAATTATGAAGCGCTTGTGCTTTTATTGAAGTAGCTTGCCTTAGTCAAATGTTGTATGTACTTTTCCAACACAGCCTAATGAAAGCATCCACTAAAATGGTCAGCCGATGTATGTACCTTAACATCCTACTTCACACAAAGTCCCATGATGTTCTAAATAGGTAAGCTACTTATTTGTTTACTTTAGATGCACCATTATTGTTATTGCTGTGGATTATGGACATAGGCTCCGTTAAAATGTATTTTATTCCTCTCACACTTCTGACACACATCATTTTGCAAGCATCAATAACTTTCAGAGATGTATTCTTTCCATCCAAAAGCATCTTTTAAAGGCTATTTTATTCAAACTGCTTGACGTTAATGGTGTCCAAAGTGTGGGCCCGGTGGCCTTTTGCAGACCGCAGCTCTTTTATTTTCTGGCCTGTTAAATATTTTAAAATCATGTTCAAAACAGCCTGCATCTGAACATTACGAAGGATTAAAAGGGTCACAGAGTGTAAGAAAAAAAGTTTTTTGGGGTTTTTTTTCTAAAGAAAAATTATTTTGAATTACTTGATATTGAATACAATTAGGGCTGCAACTAACAATTAATTTGATAATCGATTAATCTGTTGATTATTACTTCGATCAATCGATTAATAATCGGATAAAAGAGACCAACTACATTTCTATCCTATCCAGTATTATATTGGGGAAAAAACAGCATACTGGCACCATACTTATTTTGATTATTGTTTCTCAGCTGTTTGTAAATGTTGCAGTTTATAAATAAAGATTTATTTTAAAAAAAATATTTTTTTAATTTGAGTACCTTGAAGGTAGAAAAGCGCTATACAAGTATAACCCATTCATCATTTAATTTAAATTGTTTTTATTTATTTTTTTATTTTAAAAAAACTAACTAAAAAAACTGCGCATAGCATAGATCCAACGAATCGATGACTAAATTAATCGGCAACTATTTTAATAATCGATTTTAATCGATTAGTTGTTGCAGCCCTAATATATATATATATATGGGAACATTACACTGTTTCATTTGCACAATTCAACATGTCCAAAAAGGAGTAAGAAAAATAAGAGCTTATTTAATCCTACATATCTCCATTTCTACTGATATGGTGTAGCAAAAAAACAAAAACAAACAAAAAGTTCACTTCCTGTCTGAAAAGAAAGGCAACAAAAATTATTATTTTTTTATTTCAAATGTAATAAATAAAAGGAATACATTGCTAATAAGTAGAAATAAATACAAGTTGTTGACGGGAGGCTTATTTGCAGATGTATTCAATATCAACTAAATCAAAATAACTTTTCTTTAGAAAAAAAAACCCAAACAACTTTTTTTCTTACACTCTGTGACCGTTTTAATCCTTCGTAATGTTCAGATGCAGGCTGTTTTGAACAGGATTTTAAAATATTTAACAGGCCAAAAATAAAAGAGCTGCGGTCTGCAAAAGGCCAACAGGCCACACTTTGGACACCATTAACGTCAAGCAGTTTGAATTAAAAAAAAAAATATATATATATATATATTAGGGGTGTGGGGAAAAATCGATTCGAATTCAAATCGTGATTCTCACGTTGTACGATTCAGTATCGATTCTCATTTAAAAAAAAATCGATTTTATTTATTTTTTTAATTAATCAATCCAACAAAACAATACACAGCAATACCATAACAATGCTATCCAATTCCAAAACCAAACCCAACCCAGCAACACTCAGAACAGCAATAAACAGAGCAATTGAGAGGAGACACAAACACGACACAGAACAATCCAAAAGTAGTGAAACAAAAATTAATATTATCAACAACAGTATCAATATTAGTAACAATTTCAACATAGCAGTGATTAAAAATCCCTCATTGACATTATCATTAGACATTTATAAAAAATAAATTAAAAAAAGAACAATAGTGTCACAGTGGCTTACACTTGCATCGCATCTCATAAGCTTGACAACACACTGTCCAATATTTTCACAAAGATAAAATAAGTCATAATTTTGGTTCATTTAATAGTTAAAACAAATTTACATTATTGCAATCAGTTGATAAAACATTGTCCTTTACAATTATAAAAGCTATTTACAAAAATCTACTACTCTGCTTGCATGTCAGCAGACTGGGATAGATCCTGCTGAAATCCTATGTATTGAATGAATAGAGAATTGTTTTGAATCGGAAAAATATCGTTTTTGAACAGAGAATCACGTTGAATCGAAAAAATCGATTTATAATCGAATCGTGACCCCAAGAATCAATATTGAATCGAATCGTGGGACATCCAAAGATTCGCAGCCCTAATAAATATATATATATATATATATATATATATATATATATATATATATATATATATATATATATACTGTATATCCATCCATCTTCTTCCGCTTATCCGAGGTCGGGTCGCGGGGGCAGCAGCCTAAACAGGGAAGCCCAGACTTCCCTCTCCCCAGCCGCTTCGTCTTCCTGGGGGATCCCGAGGCGTTCCCAGGCCAGCCGGGAGACATAGTCTTCCCAACGTGTCCTGGGTCTTCCCCGTGGTCTCCTACCGGTCGGACGTGCCCTAAACACCTCCCTAGGGAGGCGTTCGGGTGGCATCCTGACCAGATGCCCGAACCACCTCATCTGGCTCCTCTCGATGTGGAGGAGCAGCGGCTTTACTTTGAGCTCCCCCCGGATGGCAGAGCTTCTCACCCTATCTCTAAGGAAGAGCCCCGCCACCCGGCGGAGGAAACTCATTTCGGCCGCTTGTACCCGTGATCTTGTCCTTTCGGTCATAACCCAAAGCTCATGACCATAGGTGAGGATGGGAACGGAGATCGACCGGTAAATTGAGAGCTTTGCCTTCCGGCTCAGCTCCTTCTTCACCACAACGGATCGATACAGCGTCCGCGATACTGAAGACGCCGCACCGATCCGCCTATATATATATATATATATATATATACAAAACAGATTAATCTAGAATTTAAAACAATACTTGCAATATATTTTTTTCTGCATTTTTTGGGGGTCAGTGTGTTTACAGACTCAGAGTAGGTGATTACTTGTTTTTCTACTGTACAATTAAAATTATATATTTTTCACAGATAATCTGGTCTAAATAAACTAGTCCACCTGGTTTAAGACGTACAATATATATATATATATATATATATATATATATATATATATATATATATATATATATATATATACATACTATATATACATACAATATATACATACAATATATATATACAATATATACACACAATATATATATATATATATGAAAAATATATAATTTTAATTGTACAGTAGAAAAACAAGTAATCACCTACTCTGAGTCTGTAAACACACTGACCCCCAAAAAATGCAGAAAAAAAAATATTGCAAGTATTGTTTTAAATTCTAGATTCATCTGTTTTGTATGTTATTAAAGTGTCCGGCAGCACACTGTTAAGTGTTGGGGCTCTGCAGCTTGTCCTTTATTAGAAATATGAATTTAGGATAACAAGCTGAGATCATGTTATTAGCATCCGAGGCCATATTGTGTCTTTGTTGTGGTCATAAAACAATGTTGTCCTCCCTTCCTTTTAGGTACATCAGAGTTGGTGGCTACAGGCTGCTAAACTCTTGGCTCACCTACTCAAAGACCACCAACAACAGTCCTCTGCTGCAGCTCATTCTGCTCACATTGCAAAAGTTGCCCCTCAAAGTGGACCACCTCAAGGAGGTATTTCTAGACATAACATTGTAACTGAGCTACTGTGTTGAACAATTTCCATTGTGGTTCATTAAAGTTTTTCTAAGTCTAATGTCTAAGTTTATAAAATAGCTTAACCATATTTGTTTTATGCATTTCATTGTAATTGTTTTTTCCCCAGAACAACACAGCAAAGTTGGTCAAGCAACTGAGCAAATGTGCAGACACGGAAGGTCAGTTTGTTTTACCATGTTCTTTATATTATTTTTATGTACAATGGCTGAACCTCTGCATTCATATTTCTGTTGTAGAACTAAGAAAGTTAGCATCTGTGCTTGTTGAGGGATGGATGGCAACAATTCGCTCACAGAGTGTATCAAGCAGTGCCAACAGTCCGGCCGGTATGCATGGTTTATTATTTTATATATTTTGAATAAATGTCGCTTCCTTTTATTTACATTTGGTAACACACTTGCTATATTCAATGTGCAGATAAAAAAAAGAAGAAGAAGGAAGACGCTAAAGTCCCATTACGTGACGTGAAGGACAAGAGTGGCGACGAGGAGAAGAAGAAAGACAAGGCTAAAGCCCACGCGCCAAGCCATGCAAAGATTCGTTCAATAGGTCAGCCTAATTATCCATATAACTGATGTACTTTTGATGCTGAAGTTGTTGCTCATGACAATTTTGTGTGTTAATGTAGGTCTAGAGATGGACACTCCAAGCCCCGTCCCAACTAAGAAACCCCCCGTTGCTCCACAGCTGGGAGACAAGTACAACATCAAACCTCCACTCTTAAAGAGATTAAGGTACTTGATCACAACACACCTGAGCAAAGTGTGTCAAGTGACTCTCTACAGCCATCTGGTGGTCATTGACCGTAACCTTAAGACTGTCTTTTCTATTTATCTTCCTCTCAATAGTTGTGGTCCGTTTGATACTCCTCCACTGGAGAAGAAATACAAACCTTTAAATATGCCTTCCAATGCAGCCAAAGAAATCAAAGTCAAGATCATTCCTGCACAACGTAAGCACAACGCTTTTGTTCAATTTTAAACATATATTGGCCAGATTAAAGGTGATTGCCATGATAACAGTTCCACCGCCTTTCTGCAGCAATGGAGTGCACAGGGTTCCTGGATGCACTTAATTCTGCTCCTGTGCCTGGTATCAAGATCAAGAAGAAGAAAGCCGCTGCTGGTTCACCTTCGAGCGCCAAGGCTGTGTCCCCAACCTCCAACAAGGTAGCAAATGTGATGCTTTGTTTCATGTCATTGCACTCATAGCAGTGCAGTGACTGAGCTACTCCGAACTGACTGATCTGCAATATATGTCAGTGCGTGTGTTTTGAAAGTGCATTCATCTTACAAAACACCAAAAAAATGTATTTGGATAGAAATTGGTCATTTAAAAATTAAGATCACGTTAGTGTGAATCGAGTAATGTTTTTTTGTGCCCAGAATTTGATTGATCTAAATCTCACTAAATGTTATCACTTTTCATCTTCAGGCGAGTCCATTTGAGGGCAAACCATCCACGTATTCCTCAACTTCTGTCAAACCGCCATCTCCGGAGGCCGCTTCTTCAAATAACCCTGAAGAAAACCAGCAACCCGAACGACCCGGAACCCCGGTTCCTACTGAAGACCCAGATTCTATGGACACTGGTGAGGCTGGTTTCCTTAATAAAGACAGTTGTATGACATATTATAATAACAACCCAGGAAGCTCATGTTACTTTTTATGTATGTTTTCTATATAGTGCCAGCTCACAGTTGGAAGTAATTTGAGCATACCTTTTAACATTGAACATGTGTATGGATATGAAAATGTATGAACATCAAATCAACTTTATTTATATAGCACTTTTTAAACACAAGCAAGTGGCAAACAGAGTGCTTAACTAAAAAAAAAAAAGCAGAAAACGCCACATTTGAGGTGTCCACACTGGAGAAAAACTAAAATTAACGCCATGTAATAGCAATAAATAAAAAATAGAATGGCACAACAAAAATATATAACAAAAAAACATAGTTCAACATGATCAGTAAAAAGCCTGATTTAAAAAGGTTAACAATGCAATTATTCCAATGTGTGGGCGTGTCTGTTCAATCAGCCCACTTTCACAAACCATGAACAGTTTGAAAAACAATGAAACAGGAGCGGTGCGATGGTGCTTTACTTGTGCATGTGCGCACATCAATCCCCCCGAAGCTGTAAACCTAGGGAAACACTGCAACATAATAGGATTTATTGTCCTTTTTTAACATCACTCTTTTTTTCCACCTAAGTGCAGTCAATGTGCTGACATTGCCATCTGTGACTATTTGCAGGAGACAAGCCTAACGCTTTGTCGGAGCCTCGTGGAGAAGAGGATTTGACCAAGAAGGGCAAAAAGAAGAAGACAGTTCACTGGGCTCATGAGGATCATCTCAAACATTATTACTATTTTGACCTGGATGAGACAGAGAGAGGTATATCACGTTCGGGTTGGCGGTTGAGTTATAAGCCTCCCAAAAAGTAAAATATTTTAATCATGTGATTGTCCTGTCGTCTTAGTCAACGTTAACAAGATCAAGGACTTTGGTGAGGCAGCCAAACGGGAGTTGATGATGGACAGGCATACATTTGAGATGGCTCGACGGCTCTCCCACGACACGATGGAGGAGAGGGTCCCCTGGGCACCTCCCAGACCCTTAACACTGCCTGGCAGCTTGGTCAACCCCGGCGCCAACAGCACGGAAAAACTTACCCAACGGGACCGTGAGATGGGCATCTTGCAGGAGATCTTCCTCAGTAAAGACAGGTAAGACTGTTTCTGTCTTGGATTCAGAGTTTATGTGCCTAATTATGACTTAATGTTCAAATCTTTTTCTCCTCACTAGTGTGCCTGACAGTCCACATGAACCAGACCCAGAGCCTTATGAACCCATGCCTCCTCGTCTCATCCCTCTGGATGAGGTAAGTGTAGCTTTCAAAACACAACATTATTATTGTCTCTTATGTTGCAATGAACATTAGTAATGTGTACGTGACTGAACAGTGTGTTCTCCTAAGCTGTGTTGACATTGTTGGTGTAGTGCTTAATAGCAACATCTACTGGATTTAAAAATGATTGCAGGCAACCTGGATGTACAACTTTTAGCTTTGTTTTAGTGTAACAATTACATAATAATTATTCATATATCGCAATATTTTTTCAATAAACAATGGTCCAATAAAAATAACTCAATAAAAAAAACACTAACATTTTGATACCACATAAGTAATGAATGCATGTCCATCACTGAATGAATGTTTGTATGATTATTCATTTATTAATAATTAGTTAATATTAAAATATTGTTTTTTATTTGATATTAATACAAAATAATTGAATAACTATTCAAAATGTATGTATATATTTTATAAATTAATTTGAACATGCCTGAAAGTAACAACGGTGACTAATACAATATCAAATGTAGTCCTTCCAGAAAACCTGGATCTAATTTCTAAGCAGAAAAGTTTGACATTACTTTTATTTTGGCGCATCACAGCCATGCGACATCAGCAGCTGTAACGGCCTTGGTATCGGCGATACAAGGTTTGATACCTGAGTGTTGTCATCACTAATGGACGTATGTCTGGTCACCACGCAGGACTCTTCCATGGACGACGGCTACGCGGATCCCATGGACACCACGTCCCAGCAGGTTCCCTCCATGGTCCACAACGAGGGCTCCAAGCTGCCGCCCGTCCTTGCCAACCTGATAGGCAACCTTAACAGCTCCTGTAGCCCACAAAACACAAACACTGTCAACAATGCTGTCGCACCAGCCGTCAACGTGCAGGAGCTGCTCACGTCTATCATGGTACATGTTTACTGCCGACTGGAAACGTTTGTCAGCAGTGAAATAAAGCTTTTCCGTCTGTTTGATTTACTTGTTTTAAACTGTTTACTTAAGCCTCATATATGCATCAATCCACTCTCATATGTTAGCATGAGACACATATATCAAAATATACATATACATATGATGAAGGTGGTGAGTTAAATGACTATAATCTTAGTCTGTTACTTTCCAGCATTCAGTCGAGGGTTTATTGCTTAAATGACCTCCAAAACTAGCTCCAAGTAGCTAATTTCATTCAAGTGCATCACAATTATTGCAGTCAAAGATTTTAAAGAGGTATCTGGGGTCAAATCATTAGGGACATGCTCCTTATATAAAAATAATTTGGCAGACATAATCACTATATTTAGTCTTAACATTGAGTGGCAATATCAAAGCAAGTTTTTTTTTTAAGCGCATTTCGACCCAACATTTTTTGTCACTGCTCTAAGATTTATAAATGACATCGGTCACACTAGATTGTTGACATAGTGTTATTTGTAGTGTTGGCTTATTTATAAACGCTTTCTGTTTTTAGGGTGCGTCCGGTAACCAGTCTACTGAAGACCTAATTAAGCAGCCGGATTTCTCCGATAAGATTAAACAACTTCTGGGATCACTGCAACAGAACCAGAACCAGGGCCCACCTCCAGGTAAACTCCACACAATGCAAGTCCTCAAGCTCCACAACCTTTCCACCACAACTCAAGGGAATTTTTTCGGGGGTGTAGCGCTTTGTCAAAATCACACTTTGTTATGTATGTGTTTAGATCTTTACTTTGGTAGCTGTATGTAAAAATGGCACCGCTCAATTGGCAGCTGGTTGCAGAAGCTCTGCTTTTTTTATGTCTTCCTTTAATGTTCCCCCTGGTTCCATGTGCTTTTACTAAAAAAATTTGAAGACTTTTGGAATCTACACCGCAACCACATCATTTCCCCATTCTATTCAAGCCTATTTCCAAACTACATAGAATGTGTTAGATTAACGTTAATGTGTATTTAAAGATTATTAAATTTGTGGAAAATTTGCATAGGGATTATTACAAAAAAAATCTTTAAAATTCCCTGGGAGTTATGGACCCCCTGTTGAAAACTGCTGTTATAGATTACATTATTTAATACAATAAAACATGATAAATACAATCTGCAACAAATATTCATAATTATTGCAGCAATACAGAACATGGAAAATGTGCAAAAAACGACTCACTTGTATTGTAATGTTTGATGCTCTTAATTCCGGGGGTTCATGAATGCGCCTTGCGGGCCAAAACCATCATAAGCTGCGTTTCCATTGCAATTTTTTCGTAAAATTTCTCGTAAAATCTCATCCCACGAGACTCCTCTTTGAGGAAAATATTGCAGCCACCGCTGTTGCTGTGATGTCATTAGAAGACAAAGGCAGCGGATGATTGCTTAAAGGCAATGTCATTTTGGCCCCCTTGACATTACTGTTTGGGCATGTGTGTCTCCGAGACTGCGGGTAGGCCTCTATTCCCTGGAAGGGACCCGCGAGACAGCCCGGTGTGGCGGTGCTGCCTTGCCTCCCCCGACCCACCGATCGGAAGCGAGACCAAGACGACCCGTCTGCCCTATTTGTCCTAACATGAAAAATACATGTCATGTATTGGCCTCACTACTGCTTTCATGACAGTCTTCATTTGCTTGATGTAAGTAATTAAGTATTATGCATCAATGGTGGTTTTGGGGAGCAAGGTGCATTCATGAACCCCTGAGATTATGAGCATCAAACCTTACAACACATGCCTGTTATTTTTTGCACATTTTCTATGTTCTGTATTGCTGCAATAAACACATTTGTTTAAATGTGCATCTTTGCTGCTAGCATGATGTGGGCCTGCATCAGACACTAACCTCTTGTTTGCTCCCCTGCCTCCAGTCAACATGGGTATGCCGGGTCACGGTCCAGGAATGAACAACATGCACATGCAGATGCCCATGAACGGCGGCTTCCCGCCCAACATGCCGCCGGGCGGTCCCCGCTTCAGCCACCCTCCGCCCCCACACAATCACGGACCGCCTTTCAACTCCGGAGGAGGCCCACGCATGATGGGGCCACCGCCGGGACAGGGCCGCGGAGACAACGGCAACTACTGGGGAGATGACTCCATGAGAGGAGGGCCACACCGGGGTGGTCCATTCCTCCGAGGAGGAAGGGGTCGAGGTGGAGAACCGGGTTTCCGAGGCCGAGGACGCGGGGGTCCCAGAGGAGCACACAACAATATGAATGGTACGTGAGCACAAGTCATCTTTTTCAGATATCTCTACCAGTGTACAAATATGTTGTATTTTATTTATTTTTGTCCCAAAGGAAATGCATTACTTTACTGCAACCTGCAGTGGCACTGTTGATTAGAACACCTCACAGCCCAACACTTAGGTATTCATACAACTTAGTGCTGTATGAATAACAAGAATGCGGACTAAAGATCTAGTGGAGGAGCAATCTATGGTTCTGCTTGTCATTAAATGTCACTGGCATCGTTCAAAGAACAGAGACGCATCGTTTGTTGTAAATAAAACCAAACAAAATATCTGACCTCTCATGGGAAATGAATGTGGTGTGGCACAGAATGATCATCTATGACAGGAACTGGGTGCCGTCTTTGACCATTATTGGCCCACTTCATAGTTTGCATATGTTATTAATAAGATATTTTCAAATATTACACTATTAAGTTATTGTATTATTCTGAGCTATAGAATGCACTAGTAGTTAAGCCGCACCAACATCATTTTAGAAGAAAAATATTTTGTAAAATGTTTATTTACATACCTCAATTGTTTCCAAAACGGCTGATCAAACAAAACAAGTCATCGTCAAGGACCCACTAGTAGCGCTCAGCTAAACGGACTCAATAAATTCACTCTGAAGTTTTGGTGAATTTACGAAAATGTAACAATACAAAAAAAATGCCACTGTAAAATAATAATACCAACACAAAAACTCGTAAACATGTTAGCTTATTCTCTAATGGTAATGATTTTAGCCTCATTAAATAACGATAGCACGTACCAATATGCATGAAAACACTCTACAGTCATCTCAAATGTGACGATTTAGTAAGTATGAATAGTTTTAGTTGTAAAACTTACAAACATTGCTTGGATTGAAAAATGAAAAAAATTTCGAGCAGAAAAGCTATGGATGGTTATATTTCCGGGTCAAGGTACGAAACCGGAAGTACATTTTCAACCCGCAAACTGGTCCAAAAGTTGGCACCATTACACAAAAAAGAACACACTTTTTTTAAGATGCTGTCAATGTAATATGAAAACATTTTGTTGAATGCAAAATATTATGGCCGTTAGCAAAGAAAAATCCATAAATTAGCCGCGCCGTTTTATAAGCCGCAGAGTTCAAAGCGTTTAAAGTAGCGGCTTATAGTCCGGGAAATACGGTGTTTGCTTAGCATATATTGACATTGAATTAATCCTCAGCCTTTAAAATGCACAAATGGTATGTTTTGGCTAATGTGGTCCTGTTTTCCGCCCTACAGACATGTCCAATCGGCCGATTTGTCGCCACTTCATGATGAAAGGGAACTGCAGATATGAGAGCAACTGTGCGTTTTACCACCCTGGTGTCAACGGACCACCTTTACCCCCCAATCACCATGCCAACAACCACTGACCCGCCATGCTGGCCATGTTGCATGTGAACTCTACATTTCCTTTTTGTCAAACCACTGCAGAGTGAAGGACTCCAATTATGTGAGCTGATCACCAATGGCACTGTGGTGTTTTTTTTATTATTATTTATAGTGTGGAATATGTGTACCAGTTCGACTGAAACCTTCACAGCTCGACCACTAAGTCTGCTTGTCACTATCCACATCAGGAGCATGTCCAAAAGAAGTCTCTGTAATTCAACAGAAAATTTTCCCATGTCCTCGTCCAATTCTCCAATTTTCAGTCGGCAATTTGCAGGATTGTTTGGCAGCACTTTAAAAAGAAAAGGCCAATGGAGTTCCGCCGTGTGCATGTTTTTAACGTGGCTTGAACAGGTCGACGTACGGCACTTTTGTCCTCAGGATCAAAAGGAGTTGAGCCTCGTTTTCCCTTTGGTCCCAGCAGCAAGTGAATGTGCTTCAAGATTGTGTAAGACCTCACGTGTGCTCGCTTACTAAAGCTTTGCTTCCGCAACAAAGTGTACATCATGACAAACACCAGTGGCAATTACAGCGGATGACCTCATCATGGGTTGGAACGTCAGTATTATGATGACGAAGCATTCTGTAGGTCAGCTGTTAAAGTGTTTTCTGTGAAAACATTGTCCTTTGCGTCTCTTGTGGGACTGTATTTCTTTTGTTTTCTCCTTCATCTTTTATTTTGATACTATGTTCAACTGTGGCCCCTTTTTAACGTGGGTCCAATATGAAGTTCATGCGATCATTTTTGTTTGGATTATTTTGTACACTGTAATAAATGGATGTTAAAATAGCATGCTTTCCTCTTTCTTCTTGAAGTTGACTACAATGGAACACAACTATTTCACAACCTTTTTATTTAATGATACGAAAAAGGCACAATGAAAAGGCTGGATATTTCATATCTACGGAGCCCCTAAAGGGACATGGGAATTTTTTTTTTTTTAGACATGTATCTCGTGGCCACGAGAAAGTATCTCGTGGCCACGAGAAAGTATCTCGTGGCCACGAGAAACTTTCTCGTGGCCACGAGAAACTTTTTATAAAAAAAAAAAAAAAAAATATTTTTTTTTTTTATTTTTTTTTTTTTTATAGAAAGTTTCTCGTGGCCACGAGAAAGTATCTCGTGGCCACGAGAAACTTTCTCGTGGCCACGAGAAACTTTTTATAAAAAAAAAAAAAAAAAATATTTTTTTTTTTTTTTTTTTTTTTTTTATAAAAAGTTTCTCGTGGCCACGAGAAAGTTTCTCGTGGCCACGAGAAAGTATCTCGTGGCCACGAGAAAGTATCTCGTGGCCACGAGAAAGCATTGGATGCGTGCTGATGGTTTAGTGTGTGTTAAAATGGCAGTTTAGGAGTTAATATGGCTGTATTTCCAGATAGGACTTTCCCCCATGTGTGTTGTGGCAAAATGTGAATGCTTGATTAGTAGGTGTGAGACAAACACTTTATCTTCCTGGTTATTGTAACGCTACGTGTTTGACATTATTTAAGACGTTATCATGCCCGGGAAAGGACAGTTTTCCTCTTCTGTGGCTGTGGGGGGTGGGCGTGGCTTGCGGACCTGCAGCGAAGCGGAGTGTGTCAGTTAGTCCCATGTTGATGTGATCAAACTTCTTTCTTGCTTGGAAGATACACACACAATTGTAACTGTTATTTCTTCCTGCAAATAATAAATATGTACAACGTGTTTGGATGTATTCATTTATGTAAAATTGTCATTAAATGTAATATTGCCTGACAAAAAGTGATACGACGTACGTAATATTTTGATATTTACACATCGCATATTTACACACGCGCATCTGACTAGAATACCCTTATGTGCATTACATAGATCAACATCAACTACCTACTGTACTGTTTACTTGTTGAAATACCCTTTTTAGAACAAATATCTACCCACATAATTTATATGTGTATATATAATATATATATATATGTGTATGTATGTATATGCATATATATATATATATATATATATATATATATATATATATATATATATATATATATATATATATATATATATATACAGTATATACACGCACACACACACATATACATGTATACTGTATAGGAAGAAACACACATAAATATATACAGTATACATATATACACACAAACACTAAATTTGACAAACAAAATAACTACTATTTTTAAGAACAAGTTACAGTAATATAATATATATATATACACTACCGTTCAAAAGTTTGGGGTCACCCAAACAATTTTGTGGAATAGCCTTCATTTCTAAGAACAAGAATAGACTGTCGAGTTTCAGATGA
This sequence comes from Entelurus aequoreus, assembly GCF_033978785.1. Lineage (NCBI taxonomy): Eukaryota > Metazoa > Chordata > Actinopteri > Syngnathiformes > Syngnathidae > Entelurus > Entelurus aequoreus. The sequence continues at coordinate 48,729,454 of NC_084738.1, read as the reverse complement.
AAGTTCTCTTTTTCTGGCCATTTTGAGCGTTTAATTGACCCCACAAATGTGATGCTCCAGAAACTCAATCTGCTCAAAGGAAGGCCAGTTTTGTAGCTTCTGTAACGAGCTAAAGTGTTTTCAGATGTGTGAACATGATTGCACAAGGGTTTTCTAATCATCAATTAGCCTTCTGAGCCAATGAGCAAACACATTGTACCATTAGAACACTGGAGTGATAGTTGCTGGAAATCGGCCTCTATACACCTATGTAGATATTGCACCAAAAACCAGACATTTGCAGCTAGAATAGTCATTTACCACATTAGCAATGTATAGAGTGTATTTCTTTCAAGTTAAGACTAGTTTAAAGTTATCTTAATTGAAAAGTACAGTGCTTTTCCTTCAAAAATAAGGACATTTCAATGTGACCCCAAACTTTTGAACGGTAGAGTATATATATACATGCTTATACATAATATGTATATATATATATATATATATATATATATATATATATATATATATATATATATATATATATATATATATATATATATATATATATATATATATATATATATATATATATGCATATACATACATACACATATATATATATTATATATACACATATAAATTATGTGGGTAGATATTTGTTCTAAAAAGGGTATTTCAACAAGTAAACAGTACAGTAGGTAGTTGATGTTGATCTATGTAATGCACATAAGGGTATTCTAGTCAGATGCGCGTGTGTAAATATGCGATGTGTAAATATCAAAATATTACGTACGTCGTATTACTTTTTGTCAGGCAATATTACATTTAATGACAATTTTACATAAATGAATACATCCAAACACGTTGTACATATTTATTATTTGCAGGAAGAAATAACAGTTACAATTGTGTGTGTATCTTCCAAGCAAGAAAGAAGTTTGATCACATCAACATGGGACTAACTGACACACTCCGCTTCGCTGCAGGTCCGCAAGCCACGCCCACCCCCCACAGCCACAGAAGAGGAAAACTGTCCTTTCCCGGGCATGATAACGTCTTAAATAATGTCAAACACGTAGCGTTACAATAACCAGGAAGATAAAGTGTTTGTCTCACACCTACTAATCAAGCATTCACATTTTGCCACAACACACATGGGGGAAAGTCCTATCTGGAAATACAGCCATATTAACTCCTAAACTGCCATTTTAACACACACTAAACCATCAGCACGCATCCAATGCTTTCTCGTGGCCTTTTTTAATAAAAAGTTTCTCGTGGCCACGAGAAAGTTTCTCGTGGCCACGAGATACTTTCTCGTGGCCACGAGATACTTTCTCGTGGCCACGAGATACATGTCTAAAAAAAAAAAAATTCCCATGTCCCTTTAGGGGCTCCGTACATATCTCTGTCAGATGGTACATTTAAAAAATAGCAGGGGAAAAGAAAAGTTGTTTTACTTGCTGTCTCTCGGCTAATTGTTATGCGGTTTGCAAGCAAACATTCAGGTTATGAGCTTCCCCACCGCTAGAACAAACGTACTTTTGTTCTTGTCATAGCTTGCAGAGGATGTGATTAAAGCAACTTAAACAATAAAATAAAAGGTTGACTAAAGTGTCAATTTTAAGGTTATTTTTTAAGAAAATATTTTTTAAATACACAGTCGTGGTCAAAAGTTTACATACACTTGTAATGAACATAATGTCATGTCTGTCTTTTGAGTTTCCAATAATTTCTAAAACTCTTCTTTTTTTGTGATAGAGTGATTGGAGCACATACTTGTTTGTCACAAAAAACATGAAGTTTGGTTCTTTTATGAATTTATTATGGGTCTACTGAAAATGTGACCAAATCTGCTGGGTCAAAAGTATACATACAGCCATGTTTATATTTGGTTACATGTCCCTTGGCAAGGTTTACTGCAATAAGGCACTTTTGGTAACCATCCACAAGCTTCTGGTTGAATTTTTGACCACTCTTGACAAAAGTGGTGCAGTTCAGCTAAATTTGTTGGTTTTCTGACATGGACTTGTTTCTTCAGCATTGTCCACATGATTAAGTCAGGACTTTGGGAAGGCCATTCTAAAACCTTAATTGTAGTCTGATTTAGCCATTATTTTACCACTTTTTACGTGTGTTTGGGGTCATTGTCCTGTTGGAACACCCAACTGCGCCCAAGACCCAACCTCCGGGCCGATGATTTTAGGTTGTCCTGAAAAATTTGGAAGTAATCCTCCTTTTTCATTGTCCCATTTACTCTCTGTAAAGCACCAGTTCCATTGGCAGCAAAACAGGCCCAGAGCATAATACTACCACCACCATGCTTGAAGGTAGGCATGGTGTTCCTGGGATTAAATGCCTCGCCTTTTCTCCTCCAAAAACATATTGCTGGGTATTGTGGCCAAACAGCTCCATTTTTGTTTCATCTGACCACAGAACTTTCCTCCAGAAGGTCTTATCTTTGTCCATGTGATGTCAGATGAAACAAAAATGGAGCTGTTTGGCCACAATACCCAGCAATATGTTTGGAGAAGAAAACTAAAACTATTGAAAAATCTTTAGGATTGGCATTATCTTACATGCTAAGTCTTTTTTTTTTTTTTTTTTAGGAGATATTGTCCATCCATACATCCATTTTCTACCGCTTGTCCCTTTTGGGGTCGCGGGGGGTGCTGGAGCCTATTTCAGCTGCATTCGGGACAAGTCGCCCCCTCATCGCAGGGCCAACACAGATAGACAGACAACATTACCACTCACATTCTCACACACCAGGGCCAATTTAGTGCTGCCAATCAACCTATCCCCAGGTGCATGTCTTTGGAGGTGGGAGGAAGCCGGAGTACCCGGAGGGAACCCACGCAGTCACGGGGAGAACATGCAAACTCCACACAGAAAGATCCCGAGCCCAGGATTTAATTTAGGACTACTCAGGACCTTTGTATTGTGAGGCACATGCACTAACCCCTGTTCCACAGTGCTGCCAGGAGAGATTGTATTTTTTTTAATTAATATTTGAAGTTTTATTTATTAAAACCAGATCAAAACATGTTGTGTTTTTTTCATATTCTGCTCTTTAAGATATACAGGTAAATTGAAACTCAAAGTGTTTTTTTTAGATACAAGGATTTCATTTTGATAATGAAATAATCATACAAGTACAAATAGGTGCACACAAATAATTTAAATTACTGACTCTGGTAATTATTTTTAACAAAGTATTTTAATATTTCACTTTCATATTTTGATATTTGAGGTCGGTTTTTTTTAAATACCTAATCGTATTTTTTTTAATTTAATTTTATTTTTTGCAGGATCCGATCTTTTTTATTTTTTTTTTATTTTTTAAGATATATTTTTCCCCAGATTCAGACTTATGACAGGTGTCGTGCGAAATTCTGTATCTCTGCAATATTTCGTATCACCTGCCGCGGGAGCGCGCATGGGGGCGGAGCTCTGTTCCTTGTTCAGACAGCGGTCGCACCTCCGTGCTATAAGCGAAGTCAATGATACAAAATGTGGATTATTACGATCATGATTGTCCAAATTGTTGTTGGTGTGACATGTTGACATTTCTACCCGAACAAATGCTTTAGATCATCGGTACATGACGCGTTGTATTTGTATCCACATCGCTGCACAATTAAGCTTATTGTATACGCAGAGCGGTTGGTCAGCCTACCTATTTTATGGAAATTACATTAATAACATTCTGTAATAATAACACTAATATATTGGGAACAAACACTACAGGGTATAGACTCAATTCCATGTATAAAAACAAACAAACACGTATTTTATGCCAGAAAATATGTGTTTTATTTTCCTCAACCTATGTTCATGTGGATTATATGCACAAACTTGGCATTGTACACAACTTGTGAATTTGGACGTATTTTATTCATGACAAAAAAAGTTAGTAGGGGATACAGAATATTTCAGCATATATATGTGATGCCATAAAATGTGTCCCCCTTCTATTTCCCTCAATTGATGTACTAACTTCATGTGGTTTATTCTGTAGATCAGGGGTCACCAACGCGGTGCCCGCGGGCACCAGGTCGCCCGTAAGGACCAGATGAGTCGCCCGCGGGCCTGTTCTAAAAAAAAAATAAAAAAAATAAATATATATATATATATATATATATATATATATATATATATATATATATATATATATATATATATATATATATATATATATATATATATATATACATATATATATATATATATATATATATATATATATATATATATATATATATATATATATATATATATATATATATAAATTTTTTTTTTTTTTTTTTAATTAAATCTACATAGAAAAAACACAAGATACACTTTCAATCAGTGCATCAACCCAAACAACCTCCCCCATGGACACTCACCCACACCCACAAAAGGGGTTATTTCTTTCTGCTACCAATATTCTGGTGCCCACAACATAGACAACACATCTGCAAGGGACACAGTCCCTGAAGCACACATGATTGTATAGGCTGCTGGTCCACTAACATTTTTATTAATTACTATTTTTTATGTAATTATTTTTATATTGTTTTACTTTCTTTTTTATCCAAGAAAATGTTTTTTATTTATTTATCTTATTTTATTTTATTTTTTAAAAAAGGGCCTTATCTTCAACAGACCAGGTTGTCAATGAAATTAGATTTGTTTAAAGGGTTTTTTAAACCAGGCCCAGTCCAGATAATGTCCAAGTCGGACTCAGCAACACACACCTTCGTTCATGTACACAGAAAAAAATTAGGGAACACAACAGATTGCATATAATTTATAAACAAAATTACATTTTCAAAATAAGCATTTATGTACAGTCCAGATTATGTCCAGGTCACTCAAATTAGGGAACACAACAACAGATATCATATAATCTATAAACATATTTATACTTTCAAAATAAGCCTTTGAGGACTTCTCATCTTTTTTTAATGTGTTTTGGCATCATTATCGTTTTCAACCATGTAACTTTCTAAAGTTAGAAAATACTGAATAAATGTTTTAAAGAAAGTAATACTAAGTGAATATCTGTTTTTGGCCTTAAAAATAAACATTTTACAGAGTACTATAATTAAATTGACTAAATCATGATTGTCAATGAACTCTCCTAAAATAACAGAAACCACATTAAGCTTCATAAACAAACCAATCCTTAAACACATTTTTTCAACTTCCACATAAAACAAAGACACAATATGACAATACCAAAACAAATGTAGGGTGGATTCAGGCTCCTGACAACAAAATCGGCAATCATCTGACTCTGTCATATTCCATAATTTTAACATTTTCCCTATGGGTAAGAAGTTATGAATAATTTTAATTTGAAAATAACGATTTTGCACATCGATAGTGGTTTTATAGATTAGTTTGAATATGGCATCCCATGGCAACGGGCAGTCAAAAAAGTCCTCCCATTTTCCATTTGTGTTGTATGAGGCAGCCTTCAAAGATTTCTTTATTAAATAAAAATTATATATTTTTCTATTTATTTTAGTTCCTTTTTGCCAACTAGAATTTCTTATTAGAGGTTTACAAACTAATAATTTAGTAGTTCCATCATTAATTATTTGTTTCCATCTTTTCCCAATTACTCCAGTTAGTTGATCAAATGAAAAGCTTGAGCAAGCATCACCATACATAGCTCTAAATTCATCATACTTCATAATTTTACCATTCTCATTGATAATTTCATTGACAAAAATGATTCCTCTTTCAAACATATTTTTCCAAAAGAAAGGCTTTCCATCTATTACAATATTAGAGTTCATCCATATTAACTGCTGCAAAATATCGTCTCTTTTTTCTGGCACATAAAATTGAAAACACCACTATGAGTGGATTGTTTCCTTTATGAACCCCACCATGTTTCCCAGCAGACTCTCTGGGAGGGAATCACTTGTAAAAAAGGATACAATTTATTTTGATACAGTACATGTTTTTTGTCCAACAGGACATTTGTGTACCACTCAATGTTTAAATACATCTTTGGAACAATTGATGCTTTTAAAGACAGACACATAGCTTCAAGGTTGAGAAGTTTCAGGCCCCCATATTCATACTCTTTGTACAAAACCTTTCTTTTAATCTTTTCTGGACAAAATCGAAAAGACCCTCCGCTCATAAATCTTAAAAAAGTTTTGTGATGGAGCTGGTAATGACAAAAAAAAATAAATAAATTGAGGAATAATTAACGAGTTGGCAATAGACATTTTACCATACAAGGTTAGGGATTTCCCTTTCCATAATTGCATAATTTTGTCCAGCTTTCTTAGTCGATTATCATAATTTACTGAGCCTAGATCTTCCAGATTTTCTGGGAAAACAACACCAAGTATGTTAACTGGTCCATCTGTCCACAAAACAGGCACTTTGCATTTCATTCGAAAGGACGTTCCCTTTAGATTTCCGATCCTTAACATTTTACATTTATCATAATTAAGCTTAAGGCCAGATTGCTGTGAAAATATGTCCAAAAGATTAAGAAGGTTCCGCAAACAATGAGGAAAAATGTTATCTTTGTGAATCAGCCTTTTCTGACATGAACTTCATCAAGAACAAACACAGAACACGCCTCACTGATGCACATCTGCAAGACTCACTCAGAGTTGCAGTGTCAAGTTACACACCAGAGTACAACACACTAGTTAACAGCATGCAATGCCAGGCTTCCCACTAACTGACAAAGAAACAGATAACAGATTTGGTGTCCAGTTCAAAGTGTGACATGATTTAAAAATTTGAGAGTTTACTTTTGTATTTTACATGAGTTATTATTTGTACAAACATGGTGCAAAGTAATTCATGATTTGTTAAAAAATGTTAGTGGCTAGCTAGTTAAAATGGGATATTGTGATTTCACAAGACTGTCTTAGAAGTGATCATTTGAAAATGTTCAATTTGAAAAATGTGCACTTAGAGAAAATATAAAAATAAAGTGTTGCATATTGATATTTATCTGTTTCTATATATATTTATTGTGAGAAATCATTAAGATGATCAGTGTTTCCACAAAGATACATATCATTAATTATTAATAATAACAGAGTTAAAGGTAAATTGAGCAAATTGGCTACTTCTGGCAATTTATTTAAGTGTGTATCTAACTGGTAGCCCTTCGCATTAATCAGTACCCAAGAAGTAGCCCTTGGTTTCAAAAAGGTTGGTGACCCCTGCTGTAGATACTTAGCATCATTAACAACACAACCTGTGAATTTGGACTAGTTTTATTAATCACAAAAAAGTGATTAAATCCAGACTAAAACTCCTCTAAAATTTTAGATTAATTTAAAAATCATATAATTGTATAAAAATAAGTTTTCTAAAATGTTATATAACGCTTTATAGCGTCATACAGTGAATTATATAAATAATAAATAAATAATTCGTATTTGTCCTCAAAATTCTACAGACAACACCCCATAATGACGATGTGAAAAGATGTTTTTTTTAAAAAAAAATACCAAACTTATTAAAATTAAATTATTAAAAAAATCACATGTACATAAGTATTCACTGTGGACTGGACTTTCACAATGTTATGTCAGACCCACTCGACATCCATTGCTTTCGGTCTCCCCTAGAGGGGGGGTTACCCACATATGCGGTCCTCTCCAAGGTTTCTCATAGTCATTCACCGACGTCCCACTGGGGTGAGTTTTTCCTTGCCCGTATGTGGGCTCTGTACCGAGGATGTCGTTGTGGCTTGTACAGCCCTTTGAGACACTTGTGATTTAGGGCTATATAAATAAACATTGATTGATTGATTGATTGATATTCACAGCTTTTGCTCAATACTTTGCTGATGCACCTTTGGTAGAAATTACAGCCTGAAGTCCTTTTCAATACGATGCCATAAGCTTGGCAGTTTCGCTCTATTCCTCCCTGCCCATTCCTCTTTGCAGAACCTCCCAAGCTTCATCAGATTGGATGGAAGCGTTGGTTTTTATCCAGGATGTCTTTGCATTATCCAGGATGTCTCTGCTTTTATCTTAGTCTAGTCAGGGAGGTGACCAAGAACCCGATGACCACTCTGTCAGAGCTGCAGAATTCCACTGTGGAGAGAGGAGAACCTTCCAGAAGGACAACCATCAGTGCAGCAAACCACCAATCAGGCCTGTGTGGTAAAGTGGCCAGACGGAAGCCACTTCTTAGTATAAAGTTTGCCAAAATGCCCCTTGAAAGACTCTCGTTTTTCGATTTTTACTATACAGTATATGGCAGATTTTAATACAAACAAAAAAGGGTTCATTTTCATTAAAATATCGCCATAAAATTGGATTTTGTGCTGTTTTCCTTTTATGGATTTTAATTTTTCCAAAATATCACAAAAATCGAAAAAAATGTTCAGCCAAAATGCGTGGTTATCTGTGTGATGACAAATTGAACCAGAAGCAGTATTTGAGCTTTTCCTTTGAGTTTAGCATGTTTTTCTCCATCTTTCTGTCTTGCCTCTTGGTGAGGGCGGTCGCATTTTTCTCCGCTCCCTCCTTCCCTGCTTGCTTTCTTGTGTCCTTGTCCTGTCTGAACTTTTTTGAAGCCTCTTTCTTTGCACTGTCCTCAAATCTAAACATCAAACATGGATATGATCAGCTGGACTCTCGACGCAATTGACAAAGTATTTTCGACAAGGAAAAGAGGTTCGGGGGAGCCTGGCTGCCCTGGTGGAACCATTGCTGCGGGGTACGTGAGAGACTCCTGGGATAAATGGAGACTTATGTGCCTCTCAGTCCTTTCCATTGAGAACGTGGAAGACATCTACCTATTTGGAACCGTGATCGCGGGGCACCTGCTGATTGGGCTGGGCATTGCTCTGATGTATCGTCAAATTCGGAAGACGATGGCAGCCACTCAAGGAGCCCAACGGTTGTTCATCGCAATGGAAGGATTGGGTCGGGCTGTGGGAACACAGACTGTGGCGATTTCTGATTTGAATCGCAAAATGGATCTCATCATGGAGAAGCTTGCTGAGAAGGAAGAATTAAATTGAATTTGAGAGAACCAGCACGGACACAGAGTGGGAATGTCATTGTTTTGACTGCTCGAAGAAAACAACATCTTAATCTACGATTTGACTCCCTCGAATGGCCTTGACGCTATCAGGAACAGGCTGTTCTGAAGAACTCCCCCGAGGACTCCTCAACGATGGACGCTTTTGACCTTCCTTTTTTTCAATAACACCTGGTGTCGAACTTTGAGATCGGCCCCAGTCCACAAAAACATTTCAACGTCTCACCCAAGTTAATTGGGCATACATGCACGCACCCTCCCCTCCCCCAATCAACGCCTTCACCACTGCTTAATTCCTCCGGGGTTGTGGATGGCTGAGTAGCGCTTTATAGCAGCAGCCGGCCTCCAGGGCCCCAAATCCCCCCCCCCTCTGTTGCGAGTTGTTGTGATTACATGTATCATGTTTATGTGTGCTATGCTATGTGAGGTTTTTTCCTTGGACTCAGTCTGGACCCCTCCCAAGGGTCCAGCCTTAGACTGATACTTTTTTTACTCTTCCCCCTTTCCCAATGTCACCTTTTTCCCACCTTTTTTAAGGAGCGCTGTAAGTGGCTGATCCGTTGGCGGTCCCGTCTTGTCCCCTTGTAACGTATGTCTGCTCTTAGTGGGACTGTGCCGAAAATGAAATTTCAGTTCTTATGTGTCTTGTCAGGGCCGGCCCGTGGCATAGGCCGTATAGGCAAATGCTAAGGGCGCCGTCCATCAGGGGGCGCCACACCAGTGCCACAAATGTTGGAGAAAAAAAAAAAAAAGTTGGTACTATTATTTCTAAATACAAAAAATAATCCCACGTTAATTAAAATGCAAAGTAAAGCCTATTTAATAGAAATATTTGTTACAACATTACGCCCCCTCCCTTCCCGTATCATGACTCTTACCACATCAAAAAATCCACACAAGATGTCAAAACGGCCAAAACTGTCAGGTGCCCAGGGAAGAAAAAAGAGAAAAGAAGAGGAGGAGAAAGGAGAAAAAGACGGGGGTAGCAGGGAGGTAACGTTAGCCTACATGAAATAATTTGTCTGTTACAGAATGTGATAGTAACCTGGCTTTAAGCTAATGTTACATGATTCGGCAATTGCTAATCAATAAATAGCTAGTTCTGTTTTAACGTCGGGTTAATATTGTGGAGGGGGCTAAATTGTTATGGAAAATAATAATGTAACGTTAGGTAATTACAGTACTCCCTGGTGTACAGTCATTTGTAAGTCATTCTAGTTAATGCAATATTAAAAAGCACAAATAGAGAACTCTGTAGGATCCCCTTTTTTTGTAATATAGTTGTTAAAGTCATACTGGTTTGATATCTTGTTTTGTGCAGTGCCTTATTTATATTGTATTTTTAATTTATTTTATGCAACTTGTTGACACGTTTTATTTTGTGTTTATGTATGTAAAACATATTGTATTTCATATATTCATTTTTTATTTTTTGTATTCATTTATTTATTCATATTTTTTTTATCTTGTTAACTATTCTGATTGTTAATTTGCTTTCTTTAAGTAAAAAAAAGGTCAAAGACAAAGCTATTCGGTTTCTTGTGAGTATATACACTTTACTGCCGATGTGGGGGGGGGGGGGGGCGCCACCTAAAATCTTGCCTAGGGCGCCAGATTGGTTAGGGCCAGGCCTGTGTCTTGTACATGTTAAAGAATGGACAACAATAAAGCATCTTGAATAACAGTAACATTTTTGTTCAGCAGGAGTCCTATTGTCGTTTTAAAAAAGTGTCATTAAATAGTTGTCCAACTTTTGTTTCAGAAATGAAAATAGAAAAAATGGTCTGAAATTAGTTTTTTGATTTGCATTTAAGATTTTGAAATAGCTTGTGGTATCGTATTCAAAAAGACTTGAGGCTGTAATTGCTGCCAAAGGTGCATCAACAAAGTATTTAGCAACAGCTGTGAATACTTATGTTCGTGTGATTTTTTATTTTTTTATAAATTTGCATTGTCATTACAGGGTATTGTCTGTAGACTTTTGAGGACAAAAATGAATTTATTCCATTTTGGAATAAAGCTTGAACATAACAAAATGTGGGGAAAAAAAGTGAAGCGCTGTGAAAACTTTCCGGATGAAACGTAGTAAGACTTTTTTTTGGACAGGTTTATGTTGGTATTGTTTCTTGATGAATAACATATGTGTTGGTACAGTAACGTCCATCTTTACCCAAGGTGCCTGAAGATTTCCGACAGTTGCAGTACAAGCAGGTACTTGCATCCTCTTCAGACGTACGTTAATGAATGGTAGTCAGATCCGTGTTATTAGGGCGGTGTTGAGTGCAGCTGTTGAGTGTGAGGTGGCAATAGGAGTGGCCTTTGACCCTGCCCTCTTGTTCAAATATTGACCATGGTGCTGTGCCAAAACACGTTGACGACAAAGCGGATGGACAAAGCAAAATGTTCTCAGTGCACATTCTGCTTACTGGTTGTTCTTTGGGATGAACGATTATCGAAATTATAACCCGTACTAATAAAAGATCATTTCCAGACCTTTACAACCGATAACCAATATTTATGTGTGCATATATATTAAGGCTGTGAATCTTTAGGCACGGTTAAAAACGATTCTCGATTCAAAATCCATACTTTTTAGTAACATTGGGTGCCAGGGCTATGACTAACTACAATCCTCCGTAAAATAGATAAACAGCTGTGATACATTTCTATATTACTTAAAAGAAAATTGGTTTTGTTTAAGAAAATTCTACTTTAAACATTTAATAAAGTCAAATACAAATAAGGCAACAAGAGAAGTATCCTACACTCCTCTTTTCTAGTCGAAATCTGTCTAGCAGACATAGGCTTCTACAAAAGTGTAAATCAACAATATGATTTGCCTGAGTGGCTGGACAGAACAGATGTAAACAAACAGAAAAAAACACTTTTTTTTTAAAAATAATTTTTTTTAAATCGATTGAGAATCACTACAAATAAGAATTGTGGTGTGTGTGTATATATATATATATATATATATATATATATATATATATATATATATATATATATATATATATATATATATATATATATATATATATATATATATATATATATATATATATATCCATCATCAACATATCAACATATATACTGTATATGTTTATATATGTATGTATATATATGTATACAGTATATACAGTGTATATACATAAATATACATATACATACATATTAATATATATATATATATATATATATATATATATATATATATATATATATATATATATATATATACATATACATACATATTTAAAAAAAAAAATATATATATATATATGTATATATACTCATATCATATCATCATCACATTATATGAGTTGCCCTGCCAGCCAATGACATTGTGCCTAGTCTTCTTTCATTGTCCAATCCACTTGATTCATTCCACACGTCTATCTGTGTAATTACTGCTCATTCACTGGTGCATACAGAAAGTCTGTGTTAATATTTGTTTCCTGCTTCCTGGTGTCCTGACGTTTTCCAAACAAAAGGAAACAGGAGCCACTTGGATTCTACACTTAGAATCCCTTCTAAGTCTATAACAAGATCTGATAGCTCAGTTACAGCTCTTTTTATCACCAAATATGTGTTTTATGTTGCACGATTGCACCAAGAAAAATTCCTAGTTTTTGAACCCGTTCTCAAACAACGGCAATAAAACTATTCTGATTCTGATTTTGTTTATGAAATCAACCTAATATACTGTAGGTCAAAACTGATTGTTTCAGCAGTGTTTAGAAATCAAATAAGAATAAGAATAAATGATGATCAAATTATAATTTAAATATGTCAAGCAGTTCTTAGAAGCGGCAGAACAATGGATGGATTATGAATATGTTTTTTTGACAGTTACATCAAATACAAAAATAGACGGATTACTTCCGGTTATATTTTCATCAAATAACACTTGTTGATTTATTAAAATCATTCATTTGTAGCCCCTTTCCAAAACATTTTAATATCATGGAAAAGTTTATTTATTTCAATAATTCCATTCAAAACGTTAAACTTCCATAGATTAAATTTACACAACTAAAATGATTTCAAGTTCTTAGTTGTTCATTTGTACATAATTCGGGTTTCCAGCTCATAAAACCCACGAAAACAAGATTTCCAAAAATTAGAATAGAAATTGGGATCACATCAAAACAATCAAAATATGGTACTTTCAAAATGATACATCAATCTTTAATACTTTGTAGGGAATCCCTTTGCCTTAATCACTGCCTCCATGCGCTGTGGCATTGGCTGGGAGTTATGGAAGCCCAGATTTCCTTAATGCTTGCTGTCAGCCATTCTTGGTTTTTGGGTCTGGTGCCCCTCATTTTTGTCTTGATAATACCCCATAGATTCTCAATGAGATTTAGGTTGGCTGGCCAATCAAGCACTGTGATGGCATGAGCATCAAACCAGGTTTTGGTGCTTCTGGCTGTATGGGCAGGGGCCAGGTCCTGCTGGAAGATGAAATCTGCATCTCCATACAGATCCTCAGCAGAAGGAATCACAAAGTCCTCTAAAACATTCTGGTAGACTTATGCAGTGACCTTGGATTTAAGGAAGCAGAGTTGCCCCCCAAATCATGACTGACTGTGGATATTTCACACTAGACCTCAAGCAGTTTGGGTTCTGTTCCTCAACCGTCTTCCTCGAAACCCTTGGACCTTAATTCCAGAATAAAAGGCACACTTTACTTTAATCAGAAAAGAGGACCTTGGACCACTGGCCAACATTCCAGATCTTCTTCTCATTGGCCCAGTTGAGATGCTTCCTACGTTGGCTCAAGCTCAGAAGCGGTTTGACCCGAGGAACCCGACAGTTGTAGCCCATCTCCCGTCTGAATGTGGTGGTTTTTGAAGCTGTGACTCCCGCCTCATTCCACTCTTTCTGGATCTCTGCCAGATTCATGAATCTTCTGTTTGGTCATCCGCAGAAGCCCGAGGTCAGCTCTTCTGTTGGTGCATCTTCTCCTGCCACATTTTGCCCTTCCACTAGACTTTCCTTTGATATGCTTGGACACAGCACTCTGTGAACAGCCAGCCCCCTTATAGCTATGAACTTCTGTGTTTACCCATCCAATGGAGGGTATCAATGATGGTCTTCTGGCCAGTTGTCAAGTCTACAGTCTTCCCCATATTGAACCTAAATGAGACAATTGAACCAAAGTGAAGCAATTTAATGACACCTGGGAAAACCTGTGCAGGTGCTTTGAGTTTAGTAGATGAGTAGTGTGTGACACTCCGTTGTAATCATCCATGCCCTGCAAAATTTGGGTTGATTTCTTCACAATGTTCTAATTTTTTAAAATCCTGTTTTCGTGGGTTTTGTGAGCTGGAGGCCCAAATTATGCACAAATAAACAACTAAATACTTGAAATCGCTTAGGTTGTGGTGCTGAATTTATAATCTATGGAAGTTTAAAGTTTTGAATGGAATTCTGGAAATAAATAAACTTTTTCATGATATTAAAAATGTTTGGAAAGGGGCTGATATATGTTTTCAACCAATTAAAGGCAGTTACTGTATTACCTACGAGGACTTACTGCACTTAAAAAAGTACCATTTGTGTTTTACAGTATTTGCCCAACCAGGGGTCGGTAACCTTCACCATACAAAGAGGCATTTGAGCCCATTTCCCACCAAATAAAACTCACAGAGAGCCACAAACTCTGTTTGATCCCTAAAATGACGAGAACTTCAAGTTTCACTACACTTATGAAATAGCATTTATGAAATCCAACACCAGACAGAAAAAAACTCACCAAGTTTGATCAGCTTTCCGCAGCAGTTCCAAAACTGGTCTTTTTCGGTCATCTCCAGCTGGGTATTTTTTCTCAAATGCTGTGTGTTTGTTTTTGAAATGTCTACAACATTCGATTTTTGTTGTTGTTTGCTATTTTCTCCCCACATATTAATTAACCAACCAATTAACCAAACTCAACAGTGAAGGCAAATTAATCTGTCCATGAAGCATTAAATGTTGTAATTTCCATCAATTGCTAGCTTACCATATGTTGACAGCTAAAAACTATACAATTGCTTGGCAACAAAAGATGACACATAGGGGGTGTGACATACATTTCGATCGACAACATATTAAAATATGTTTTATTTTTATATTACAAGACCACAGAACTTTCCAAAATAACAACAGTAACATAAAAGTAAAGTGGATATAATAGAATTAATTCAAATGAAATAGACATTATTTATTGAAATTTTGTGTCAAAGGCAAGCCAAAAGGAGCCAGGGCAGAGGCATGAAAAAGCCTCCAGAGCTCCAGAGCCGCAGGTTGCAGACCCCTGATTTAAACTATATTCCCGTTTGGATAGTTTAGCTAAAAAATTGTTTAGGAAAATTTAAAACACTTGATACAGACAAATAAGCATGCACAAAACTAGAATAATCATATAACTACTGCCTGCTGAAGTTATTTTCTAGTGCCTGTACAGGTGGGAGGAGAAGAACAGAGGGCGTGACCGTAGACGGATGTGTATTTAAAGAGCCGCCTGGTAAGATCCTGCAACACTATTCTCACCTACACGCCCAGGAACAGGTAAGATACGACAAGGTTTCATACGAACTTGAATCTCCTTTTTTGGTCTTGCTTGTAGCGGAGACAATTTATAAATAAATATCATTTCCAGGGCTAGAGAAGAACAACATTGCAAAATACAGTGTTACATATATTTGTATCAAGTGTGTGAAATATTAAACATGCATATTCATTCAGTTGATAAAATTACTAGTTTGTCGCAGATTACAGTAATGTCATGTCAAAGGGGACCTATCATGCAAAACCTTTTCTTACCAGTGACGTGCGGTGAGGTTCATGGCTGTGACTTCATCACAGTCAGATTTACAAACATATGAACCCTAAAGAGTATCTTATTCACCATTTGATTGGCAGCAGTTAACAGGTTATGTTTAAAAGCTCATACCAGGATTATTCCCTGCTTGGCACTCAGCATCAAGGGTTGGAATTGGGGGTTAAATCACCAAAAATGATTCCCGGGCGCGGCGCCGCTGCTGCCCACTGCTCCCCACTGCTCCCCTCACCTCCCAGGGGGTGATCAAGGGGACGGGTCAAATGCAGAGGACAAATTTCATTACACCTAGTGTATGTGACAATCATTGGTACTTTAACTTAAATTTAACTTTACACATACAAACTGTAGCACACAAAAAAGCACATTTAATAAAAAAAACATTATTATAGTCTTACCTTTACTTATAAATGAAGTCCATGCGCCGCTCCTTCTGAACAAAAGCATCGATAACTTGTTTATAGAAGTCTTCCTTATCTTTCTTCAGTTTTAAAAGTCTCTCTGTCTCGATGGAGATCTTCCTTTAATTATTACCTCCTGCTTCAATTGAAAGTCCAGTTTAGAAAACTGTTTTATTTTAGATATGTAATCCTCCATGGTAAAAGTCCAGGCGAGAGGAAAAAATAAACGATTGCTAACTGTTGCTGCTTGTTGTCACTTATTCTGCAGCCGAATAGTCGCAAAAATGATTCCTGGGATCACTAGCGCCCTCTACCACCATGACGCGGGATTACTGCGAGCCTCAGCCAGTGCGTCTTCGCAGCCGTTTTATGATTGCTCAGCACAAGAAATACGTTACACACATACAGTTGTTGACCAAGTACACTGTACATTATATACCTCAGCTAACTAAACTATAGAAATGTATATATAATTCATATAGCAATACAGTCTCACTGCACAGCAGGCCAGCAGTTAGCCGAGTCATTGCGCATTCCATGGTGAGGCTCAACTGGCTGGTGACTCACCGCAAGTCTCTTCTCAGTATTTGAACGGCAAATAAGAAAATTCAGTGATTTTGAATAAAAATAATCTAAAACTGGTGAAGTTAAATGGAAAATAACTTTATAGTATAATCACTGGATACATATAACAATTTATTTAAATTTTTTTGTTTTTACATTTTTTTTCTTTCCATGATGGCACGTGAGGCCCCGCCTCACCTGCCTCCCCTGACTGCACGTCACTGTTTCTTACCTATTGTTACCAGTTTTTGTGTATTTGGGATCTGTACAAGTCCAGAACATTTAAAATCAAACCATGGAGGCATGGCAGAGATATTTATAAAAATATCTTGCCTTCTTTCATATTTCCTCCAAAGAAGCCGTTTGGAATTTGCCCAACTTGTGACATTTTTCCAATTGGTGGTGTCAGCAGACGTCTCCATAGGTGGTAAAGTTTTACCCGAAGAGCTTCCGCCATTGTAGTCTATCAATTCCTTACTTTCCTCTATCATCTTGTTGTGGGGCATACTGGTTCATACATGCACATGCATCCTCCGCTGTTGCCCTTTCTAATTTATAAAGCGTATAGTTCGAACTTATCTGTCTGTATACCCGATATGGAAGAGCTAAAAACTACAATATGGCTGGCCGGGAGAAGACTCAGTCTAAGTGGAGACTCATAAATAAGAACGGCGCATCCTGAAGAGACTATTCAGAAAGCAGCTTGAAGAGGGTCTGTAAAACAAACTACTTTTGACCAAAAAAACACCATTACATGTTATGGAGACTACAAGTAAGTGCTTTAAATGTAGAAAATTTTAAAGAAAAATGGCAAAAATATAAATGCAAAAAAAGGTACAAATCCAAAAATTTAATCTGGATGTTTTCTTTTAAAATTTATTTCACTGACATGAGCAAAACAAACAAGAGTAGGAGTATATGGGCTTGCATGCTCCGATACAAGCAGTCCTAAAGTGCGTTTACTTGTGCAAAGCTGGACATAGCTAATACAAGTGTGTATGATTGGTATCCAATACTCAAGCCTCCAATCAGTTTTGTATCAAAAGTGAAAAGGTTATATTGGAAAACTCCTATTTGTTTGTGTTTCGCCGTGTCTGTCACATTTTCTACATGCTTTTCAAGTAATTGGCTCCATGAGTTCAGACAAAGACTGCACCGTACAAAAAAAACAATTTTCCCTGTAAAAATAAAGTTAATATGATTTTTTGTTCTCCACACAAGTTTGAACGAGCGATGAGCAAAGAGGTGGTATGGGAGAGCCACCCAGACACCAATTTTCTTTTAAATTCAAAAGTGTTCCTCACATTTTTATGAAAGTGCTGTCACTTTTTAATTCATTTGGCCTCATACTGGATTATTAGGAAAAACACAAATTAAGTCACCAACATGTGGGTTTTTTGTTTAGGCACTAAAATGCCACAGCGAATAGCCTTCTGTACAACGAGAACCAACATTTTATATGAGAACCAGGGCAAATTTTGGGCAAAAAAGTGAATACTACTGAACCCGCCTGCCTACAGCTTGTTGAAAAACTGGTTTGAAGCAGGTTCCTGTTCTGCAGCACTAGGTGTGCAACGATAAATGGAAGTAATGACGACAGCGGTAAAACTCCCAACGGTTAGTATTATACTTTTAAATTGAAATTATCGAAAAAACCTAGATTGATGATTGCATTCTGATAAACATTCGGACTGCCTGGTGCCAGCTTGCTAGCTTAAATGCTATCATGAAAATAAGAGACATTAATGTCTTTCCCCTTTAAGAAAGGACATACCACAATATAAACTGATATAAACACATTGCTGTCTGAGCAACTAAGATATTCAATTGTGCACATTGAACCTACAAGCTGTGCTCTCTTGGAGCAGAGTGATCGTTCTGTACTCGGAGAAAAAGAGAGGAAGGTGTTTTTACGGTGCAAAATACGAATCAGAGTAAAGAGAAGGAAGCGGGTCTAATAAAGGTGAATAATAAAGCGTACAAAAACCTCTTCATGCTGCATGTGTGCTCTCCAAACTGATTTACAATAACTCTGTATTTCACACAAATGGCAAAAAGATAGTCCAGAACAATAGCAACTTTCATCTGGAAGGAGTTTTAATTCCTTTGGATTTAAAAACTCCTTCCATCAATCCACAGAGCCTTATGAATGGACTCTGAGACATTCGAAAGTTTTGTTTCCATGATTCTCCGTCTTAAAATTCCTTGTAATAAACTCTCTCCTGTTGGTCTTTCTTTGCTTCGGACCTGTTTCTGGTCCAATAGCTGGTAGCTTTACGTTCGTAGTGCAATATAAAATAATTTCTTGAGGCTGTCTGCTATTTAACACCAGCATAGCCATTTCTAATCTGTGCCAATATTACAGCGGACATCAGCTACAATGGAGCTACAGATGCCTGGTGTGACGTCATAGGTCAACAGGAAAAGCAATACATTTATCTGCGCTAAAAGGAAATAAGCGCCCCCCAGTGTACGGGAGGCACATGGTGTATGACCAATAGTCACATTAGAGAGATTGCATGGACACTTGGACTTCACACACAGGTGTGAAAATACAAAAAAACTGAACTATTTGAAAAATCTGACTAATTTAGTGCATGAAAACGTGGTGACACAATGCTCAGCTTTGTGTAGCGATTGTGTATTTCCCCTCTCGGCTGCATTATTTTTTTTCTTACTGCTCCGAGTGAGGCTCAAACCCGTGTGAAAGGCCAGCGTCCTGACGACTGAGCTAAACGTACAGGCAATCTTTCGGACCACCAGCACTTTTCTTGACGTTGACTGGCCTCTGTTGCACTCACATAGACGTGCATGCACCAGTTGCGAAGGAGACATACAGTATTAATGAACAAAACTATTTTTTAAAGTGGGTGATATTTTTGCATTTATTTGCTATTATATGAGCAGTTTTCCAAAAAGAAGGGAACACAGAGAGGCTAATGAAAAAAGGGGTGTTGAAGCAGCATGTGTCTCCAAAAAGGTCATGTTTAGGTTGTTTAAAATTTTCTCTAAGATTATGATTCTCGTCTTTTGTTGAGAATAATTGTTATACATTCTTGGGTAGAAGGTTATAGTTTGCTTTGTGCATAGGTTTGAGCTTTTTCCAAAAGCATTTGAATTTCAATATATCTGATTCAATAAATAAAGTGTTTGTATGTTCTCGATATCCAACATGATATATTATTCTAACTGACCTTTTTTGTAACACAGTTAATGAATGAAGTGTACTTGTGCAGTTATTCACTCAATTTCTACGCAATAACACTAGCGAGCAGTAGAGAACATGAAGTGATTTCTGGTCCAGAACATATTTAGCTTTGTTCATTTTTGAAATATTTCCTGCACCTTGTGTTGTATTTTTATATGAGATTTCCAGTTAGTCTTATCTAATATTACACCCAAACATTTGCAATTGAGAGTAAGGAGTCAGGAATAGCAGGTGTAAGCCAAGATAGGGGAAAAGACTAGGAGTGTTTAGATCACAAACTATAAACCCCCATGCTTCTCAGAGTTGACCAAATATGGTTAGTTTTTGTCTCTTTTTTCAAATTTGTGATCTCTGAGATTTTCTAGAACAGGGGTGTCAAACTCATTTTAGCTCAGGGGCCGCATGGAGGGAAAATCTGTGCACACGCGGGTCGGACTATTAAAATCATGGCATTAAAACTAAAAAATAAAGACAACTTCAGATTGTTTTCTTTGTCTTACTTTGGCCAAAAATAGAACAAACCCATTCTGAAAATGTTACAATAAAAATATAGAAAAAAATAGCGGCAGTGGTAAAGTTTATATCTATGAAGGAAAGAAGAAAGTGAATGTATGTTTATAGCTGAATAAATTTACATATCCATAAAAATGTGTTTTCTTTAGTTTTTTTTTAAATTAACATTTATGACAACCTTTTTCCAAAACACATTATAGAATGTGAGATATAACAGGATAATGCATACATTTATCATTTGTTTTCAAAACGCTTACAAAAAAGTGGGACCTCAAAAATTTACTGTGGGACCCCATTTTTATGACTTGATGGGGTCCCTGGCACCCCATTTTGAAAATTCCTAGCGCCAACACTGATGGGAGTATTGGTGCGTGCAAAACAGCAGCAGGCGGCTGTGGCCTGCGGGCCGGTTCCAATACTAATCAAATATCGTCCCGGGGGCCATAGATAATTTATTCGCGGGCCGGATCTGACCCGCGGGCCTTGACTTTGACACCCCTGTTCTAAGATGGGTTGTAGGGTGAGGAGGGGAAATAGATGTAGTAAAATGTGCATTAGGTGTGGAAAAGCGGTGTAGGACATGAATGGATAAAACACTCACTGCATCCATTTTCCTCTGGTGGGGCCCCACAACCAAATGTCCCTGCTCTAATGTTCTCCCTCCATGTCTTCCAGAAAGCCTGCAAAGATGATGAAAACATCACTGTCACTCCTCCTGGTGCTCGTAGCTGTGTCTTTTACATCTGGTAAATACACGCCGAAGACAGGCAAAAGGATTCCTAAGACTCTGTCCAGAGGTTGGTGAGGATGATGACAGACACGTTCAAAATGTTGCGTCTTTACCTGCGCTTCCACTTTCTCAAAGGTTGGGGTGACCAGTTGCTCTGGGCTCAGACGTATGAGGAAGGTCTCTACTGGGCTCGCTCACAGTAAGAAAGAAATTGACATGTGGTGTTTTTGTCTCTGCCCTAAAAGGGAGATATTTGAGCATACGGGCAACATTTTTTCTCTGCTCAGGTCTTTAAAATGACAGAAAATGCATCAAGCTGTATGCTTTCGGTATAATTGACAAACTGTACTGAAATATTTGCAATCAAATGTACATCCAAAGAACTGAATACATATTTTTCTTAGAATTGAACAGGTTTCAACTGAATGACGGTAATAAAATATGTCACAATGCAGTGACGGGCTGTGCGTTTCCCACCTAGGCCTTCAGTGATGTCCTGTGTCCAATGATTACCTCTCAAAATACCATCATTGATGTCCCCACATGACCATTGCTGGAGAAATACAATACAGAAACACATTTACCACCAACAGTGTACAAAACAGGTTATTTTCTGGCATATCAGCAATTAAAACTTATCTTATGTGGTACTGTCAAAATTTAAATTGCAAAGAACATATTAAACGTGAAAAAATAAAGAAATAAAATATCTGAACTCACAATTTGTAGCACCCATTCGAGCTTCCGGGGTTGGCCGACATGGTCTCACAAGATGTAGTTTCTCTTTAAATATCCTTCTTGAAAATGGCCTTGCAAAAATATCTGTTGTCTTGTCTAATCATAAAAGATGCAGCCGAGGCGTGTCGGCTGAGTTCTTAAAGTTTACTCCACAGCGTGCTCATCAAAAACATCCCGCATGGCTACATTCAACAACTTAAACAGGGCTACTGCGTATGCTCTTCACTACTATGGCATGCTGGGTAATGGAGTTCTTATGTTACATAGCTCGTAACATCACTATATATATCTGCCTTAGGCCAGCTAGAAGGCCTTACTGACAACAACTCATGATCTGACTGGCTATTGCGGCTGTCTGTCAAATGTTTGAGCCCGTTCACTTACAGTACACAGACGCCCGCATTGTTGATTCTGAAGGCCTCGGGCAGATTTCGTACAGCATGGCAACATAAGCTAGCTGAATTCTGATTGGATAAAAACTCTATAACCTAAAAACAACAGCACTGGAAGGAGCATAATATGACATGAAGAGAATATGAATACTTTTAGATATTTAGGGAAAGTAAATGAAAAATTACTTTTATCTTTAATTATAATCGTTATTTCTGGTTATGTTAGGCCAGCAAAGAAGACCTTGCTGGCCCCGACGGCACACCACTGTCACAATGAGCATTCACAACAATTTACCAAATTTGGTAAAAGTCACTTATAATTCATTAACAATGAAACTAAGTGTACACTCAAATATTTTTCTTAGTTAAAATATACTCAGGTTAATCATGAAACTACTCACAGTATCCTCCCATACACAACAGTGCAGCTTCGGCATCTTAGCTAACCCAAATGGCTGTAAAGACTCACATACCTTACAGATATACCCCCCAAAACACGTTTATACACTATAATGACACACTCGGGAGAATACATTATTTACAAAAAGGCAACCCTAACTGAAAAGGGAGATATTCAAGCATACAGATGCAAGGACACGACTTCTCTCAGCTCACGCCTGAGCCAGGTGTCCCAAATTGATATAGCTCAAAGCGTTATGCGCCCCCTGCTGGAGCCCTCCAGTACTACAGTGGCCCGTTTTAATGCTTGTGTTGTAATAAAGTTAGCTACATCATGTGATACGGATGCTGCGTTCCATTTACCTGGGAAGTGGGAAGTCGGAGCTGGGAATGACGTCACTGCCGAGTTGAGAGCGTTCCAGTTATGAAGTCGGAAATCAAGATGGCCACATTTCATGAAAGCTATTTTTGCGTTTGCCTTGTCTGAATATAAACAACTTATGGGGAAATATGCACTCTTTCTGCAACCTACAAACACGCTGGATCAGGTAAACTACGGCCCGCCAGCATCCAAAATCCGGCCCGTGGAATCTAAGGTTTAAAAAAAAAAATATATTATTATTATTTTTATTTTTTTATTATTATTTTTTTTTAAATCTGTCCCTTCTAATCCATTTTGTACCGCTTGTTACTCTCTGTGTCTCCTAGCCGCTCAGGCAAATCATATTGTCTAAAAATGCATTTTCCCATCGATAACATGACATCATCAGCGGCAAGTACGTGCTCTTTCAGTCAATTAGTGTGTGAGGAATACACTGTGTGTATATATATATATATATATATATATATATATATATATATATATATATATATATATATATATATATATATATATATATATATATATATATATATATATATATATATGTATGTATATGTATATATTAGTGTGTGAGGAATTCACTGTATATGTATATATATAAATATTAGTGTGCGACGAATTCACTGTATGTATATATATATATATATAATATTTACATATGTATATATATTATATATATACACATATATATGTATATATATATATATATATATATATACATATATATATATATGTGTGTATATATATGTATATACTGTATATATACTTTATATGTATGTATGTATGTATGTATGTATATATATATATATATATATATATATATATATATATATATATATATATATATATATATATATATATATATATATATATATATATATATATATATATATATATATATATATATATATATATAATAGTCCGGCCCCCGGCCAAATTGATTTAATCTAATGTGGCCCCCAAGTCAAAAAGTTTGGGGACCCCTGCGCTGGATGGAGAGAAAACACAGGCACTATTGCTAGAAGGTAGATACTACATCAAATAAATGTAGTTTACACTACAGTGATGTTACCAAACAATACTTTGTTGAGCTGATTTACTGCGACAAAAACTAATCAAATGTGCTAATAATGGATATTATAGCAGTGGATATTGTTGTTTGCATCCAGAGCCGCCATCTTTGAAACAAATTTGGTGGTGGTCAGAATGCTTTGACTTTGCAAGTCGGAAATCCGACTTCGAAGGACGTTCCAGTTGCAATTCCGACTAGGAACTCGGAAATTCCGACTTCTAAGTACAAATGAAACGCACCAAAACACTTGTATACTCCGCAACGAAAATGTAAACTCTTTAGCTATTTAATGTCTGCTATTGACATTTAAATAATTCTAGTCGCGAATGGATTTTGTGATATCTGTCACATTTTGACAACTCTGATTGTTACTGATGGATGATTCTAGAAACAAGCCCTTGATGGTGCTCTTCCACCTGGAGGACTGTCCACATTGCCTGGGTAAATATTTCTGTTCACGATTGAGAGTTTGAACCGTGACTTCACACAAGAATGAAAATAATACACCTTTTTTCTTTCTGGGCAGCGCTGAAGAAGGTGCTTTCAGAGGACGATAACATCCAAAGAACCCTAGATGAGGACTTTGTTGTACTCAACCTGGTGGTAGGTCACAAGGTTCTGACGTATGGTTTGTGCCATAAGTCTGGACACCAATATTTTACTATCTATAAAAAATTATGATAAAAAAATATGTACCGTAATTTCCGGACTATAAGCCGCACCAGCTAAATTTAGGGGAAAATACAGATTGCTCCATATATAAGCCGCACCCGACTATAAGCCGCACGGTTTTGATGTGTAATTACCGTAGAATATAGGGGTTCCTGCTACCACGGAGGGGATTGTCGGGACAGAGATGACTGTTTGGGAACGCAAAGCGTCCCATTTATTAACAATAAATCTTTCAATCATTCAATCAAACTTTCACATCTTTGACATGGCGAACAGCATTCATGCAGAGTACAAATAATACAACGGTGCAAAGTGATACAAAGTGCTCGCCTGTACGTTATCAAAATAGCCAGCCTACCGGTATATGAAAAGTCAGTCTTTAATCATTGTGTCATCGTCTTCCTCCTGCGTACTAAAACCACCGAAATCCTCTTCGTCGGCGTCGGAGAAGAACAGGCCGTAAATAAGCCGCACCGTTGTATAAGCCGCAGGGACCAGAACGAGGGGAAAAAGTAGCGGCTTATAGTCCGGAAATTACGGTATATACACACATAAATATGTATAGGGTTCTGACGTACGAGTTGTCCTGTAAGTCTGGACACAAATATTATACTATCAATAAAAAATACATGTATATACAGTGTATATATAGTCGAGGTTTCTGTGGTTTATCCGTTATACAGCGCCCAATACCGGGGTAGAGCGGAATATACGTTAGGTCAGGAAAATACACAGAGACTATTTAATACCACAAGCCTGTTTCGCAGGTTTCCCTGCTCTTTTTATAAAATCCCCTGAAGAGCAGGGAAACCTGCGAAACAGGCTTGTAGGGAGGATATAGCCTCTGTGTTTTTTCCTGACCTAACGTATATATATATATATATATATATATATATATATATATATATATATATATATGCATATATATATATATATAATGTGTGTGTATAAAATATATATATACAGTATTTGTATATACATATATATACTCACTCTCTTTCTCTCTCTCTCTCTCTCTCTCTCTCTCTCTCTCTCTCTCTCTCTCTCTCTCTCTCTCTGTCTCTCTCTCTCTATCTATATACAGTATACATATATATATATATATACATATATATATATATATATATATATATATATATATATATATATATATATATATACAGTATATATATATATGTATTATTATTATTATTATTATTTGTATTTTTATATATATATATATTTATACACACATAAATGTATAATAATATTTTTAGTTAAATAATTTTTTAAATGTACATTTTATTGTATATATGAATGTATATTATATGTGTTTTAGACTTTAGGGACATCCTTTATTACAAATTACTTTATTACATATTATATACCTTATATACATAGAGGAGCTGCACAATTTATGAGTTCCATTCTTAAAAGACGCAGTGTCGATATTTTGTGTAAATCTCAGTTTATACCTAAATTATACCTACATCACTACACCGTACACAAAATATATTAAGAAATACAGAAATAATGATATTAAATATAATATTTAAATGAAACAGTAACTAAAAAAAGAAAGGACACCTTCTTACCAATTCTGGCCAAAGTTAGTTGCAGTTTATGGGCTTTTGACCTTATCTATTTTAACATGCATGGTGATGTTTTTTCTTTTCTTTGGCACACTGCCATCAGAAGAGTCTGCCTTAGTTTGGGAGACATGAAGAAGGCAAAACGTTTAGAAAAAGAACTAAAGCGGCTTTGTCATTACAGTGTTTTTTATACACAATGATATTTGTGTCACCATGAAGTGTGCTTGTTGTTGTTCCTCCACAGTATGAAACTACGGACAAACACCTCTCTCCAGATGGACAATACGTCCCCAGAATCATCTTTGTTGGTAAGCAACGATAGCATCTTTGTTGGTAAGTAACGGTTGGTAAGTAATCTTTGTTGGTAAGTAACGATAGCATGCAGTAACATTTGAATGATCACTTCAAGTGTTTGAGCTACAGGAATGAGAAGCTTACTAAAAGGTGTTCAAACTTTCCCCCTGGGCCAGAAAATACTTACACTTAGATTTTCTTTACTATCATTAGTTTTTTTTTTTTATTAAACAGAGTTGAACCAATTCAGTGTGGGTCAATATGGATTGTATTGATATACACATGCTTCCATCGTAGTTTGCCACATTGATTGTCACAGTTTTTCTTTCCTGCTTTATCAAAGTGCTGGCACTTACAACTTTTTTTGGCCCCATGGTGGATTATTATCACATCCACTGTCTCTACACTGAAACACACTCACAACAAATACACAACACATAATAAATATAATGCATTTTTAGTAGTAAGTTACTGACTTTTAGTTTGACTAAAGGTTTTTCCTCCGTACCCTTTCAGACCCTACCATGACAGTGAGAGCTGACATTACTGGTCGCTATGGCAACCGCATGTACGCTTACGAACCAAATGACATCAAACTCTGTAAGATGACACCTCACCACTGCAGTTTATTGTCAGGTGTACACGAGCAGCACTGAGTGTTTCAATAATTTATCTGCTCTTTCAGTGGCGAGCAACATGCAGTTGGCCAAGAAACTCCTCAAGTCTGAGCTGTGAGCGGCAGCCAACGTGTTCCTCCTGAGACGCATCAACAATTACATGTTGTAAAAACCAAGCACTGGGAAGTTACTTTCATTGTAATCATCTTCTTTCTTATTATGATGTTGTCTTTGAAATAAATTTGATTGTGAAAGAGTTTTTAGTTCCAATTTGATATGACGGTACAGCATATTATGAACAAATTCAATGTAAAGAGCCAGAATATGAGTTCAATAATGACGTCATTTGTCATTATTCACTTAAATATGTTTATTAATCTGTAAAATTTCCCCGTACTTTACAGTGTAAGTAGCTGGATTATCATCAGTGGATATTAATAATCTAACAATGCATCATCATTATTATATAATTGGAGGTGTCCTTGAACACACCACAGTTATGTGCTATTAAAAAATAACCTATTGCTGCAACTAATTGATTTTTATATTTCTTCTATCGTTTCATCCCAAAATATTGACGCTGTGTATGAATGCGTAAACGTGAGCTTTGATGGTGTTATGACATCTGTGTTGCATGGACAGTGAAATGTTCAATGCTCGCTTTGCCGTTGCCAGGGGGAATGAAGCATTTTGTTATATATACACCCATATACGGTATATTGTAGCCCTTATTGTCACTCTACTATTCAGAAAAACATACATTTTAGATAAAATATTTATTATTTCATAGCCCAGGACTCTTTTTTGTCAGGCTGGATGTGGCCAGCGGGCCACCAGTTGACAAACCCTGCGCTCGGCTAATTGTAAGAAAATATGGTTATCATAATGTCCCGTCCTAAATAAAAAAACAGTAAACTGTGTGATGTCCAACTATATTTCCCATTAGGGATGGGCAGAGGTGGTTCTGGGTAGATTTGCGCCGTGGGCTAACCGTCCCCTGCCCAGTTGCCAGTTCAGCAAAACTAAAAACAAAATACTGTCATCTTCTGTCGCTAGCAGCAACATATTCGCAAGAAGCTAATTAATAGCCTATATCACAGGTGTCAAACTCAAGGCCCGGGGGCCAGATGTGGCCCGCCAATTCATTTTATTTGGCCCTCGAAAGCCTGGAAATAAATAAAGTACTGTAACTTGTCTTACTAAATGTATTCTTTCTTTGTATTTTGGGAGAGAAAAAATATATGTACTCCATGTAATCACAAATTATGTTAACGTAAATTATGCAAAAAAATCATATTATCAAACATTCAAACCATTTTTTAAATAGAAATAAATACTAATAATAATAGTTTCAAAGCAAGTTATCCATCAAATTGTGCAATGTAAAAGTAGCAATAAATTCAATGTTAAAAATGTGAAATTTACTGTGGTTTTTACAGCATTTTTCTCTAAATTAAAAAATAAAACATTTTGTTTACTGTAATAAACTGTGGTGCCGTTTTGGAATTTACAGTAATACACCAAAAAAATCTACAGTTGTTGATTTGCGGTAAAAAACCCCAAAACAAACTGGCAGATCACGTGCAAAAATTTTACAGTAAAATTGCAGTTTTTTTTTACTTACATTAAAAAAACAAATACACATTTTACAGAAAAATTCTGGCGACTGAGCTGCCTTTTTTTTTTTTTTTTACCATAAAAACAGCAGTACTGTTTTTCCATTTACAGTAATATACACAAAATTATGAGGTGAAATTATTGCAACTTACCTTTTTTTTTTTTTTACATTTTAGTTTAAAAAAAATTAACTAATAAAATGCATTAAAAAATTGTGTAATAATAGTATTCACTGTTAGAAGCGGCCCTCTGGGGCCAAATATACGGCGATGTGGCCCTCAGTGAAAATGACTTTGAGACCTCTGGCCTATAGCATACTATCACTCATAGAGATACATACCTTTAGCTTGTGCCTGTTTCTCATCTTCTTCTTCATTTTCTAAACTGGGCACCTGATAGCTTATTTGGTCTTTTACATTGATCCATGATGAAGATGAAGTCGACGTCATTAACTTTTTCATGACCTTTTGCCAACCCCTGTCAATCAACCGGAGTCACGTGAGTCACGTAGATCAGTGGTCCCCAACCACCAGACCACGGCCCTGTAGCGGTCCGTGGATCGATTGGTACCGGGCCGCACAAGAAAGAAATAAATACACATTTTTTATTTTTTTATTTATTTTTTTCTTATTAA
The DNA here is from genome assembly GCF_033978785.1 of Entelurus aequoreus. NCBI lineage: Eukaryota > Metazoa > Chordata > Actinopteri > Syngnathiformes > Syngnathidae > Entelurus > Entelurus aequoreus. The sequence goes on along the minus strand of NC_084738.1, from coordinate 48,699,815 downwards.
ATCAACATAAAAAACACAAGATACACTTACAATTAGTGCACCAACCCAAAAAAACTCCCTCCCCCATTTACACTCATTCACACTCATTCGCACAAAAGGGGGGTTGTTTCTTTCTGTTATTAATATTTCTGGTTCCTACATTATATATCAATACAGATCAATACAGTCTGCAGGGATACAGTCCGTAAGCACACATGATTGTATTTTTTTATGACAAAAAAATAAATAATTAAAAATAAATAAATAAATAAATAAATACCATACATTTTCAAGCGTTGACCGGTCCGCAGTTACAAAAAGGTTGGGGACCACTGACGTAGATGACTGCAGACTTTTTTCCCCCATTTTTCACATAACGCTATTAATTACAACTAAGTATATGGGTTTATTTTATTTTTAGGAATGGAATACAATTTATTTGGAAGCAGTTTATGTTGAGGCCTCACTAGTCTATCAGTGTGTGTATCATTATTGTAGTTCTTACACATCGTAAGAAGTACAATACTATCATTAACACTAATTGGGGCGCAACAAAAGACTAGACAGCGAAGACTGAACTGAAAAGCCAACACACCAAAAACTGTACACCATTGCCATCTAACATCTTGGACTTGCAACTGTAATTGAAAGTCAGAAATGTGACAATAAAGACAACGAGACAGCAGTGAAAATAATCGTCAATTTTTAGATGTTGCAATAAATCTGATATTTTATCTTACAAAATATATATATTTATTAACCCACACAAAATTACCAAAAATTGGGACTGTTGAGTGTCGGTATTGATTCCCAGGTACTAGGAATTGTTATTGTATCGGTAAATGTGAACAGTCCCCAAGAATCCTTCTCGTTCATTGCAGTGTTTGCATGAGCCTTTGTGTGCACATTACTCGTGTGTGTGTGTGTGTGTGTGTGTGTGTGTGTGTGTGTGTGTGTGTGTGCGTGCGTGTGTGGGTGTGTGTGTGTGTTTGTGCGTGTGTGTGTGTGCGTGCGTGTGTGTGTGTGTGTGTGTGTGTGTGTGTGCGTGTGTGGGTGTGTGTGTGTGTTTGTGCGTGTGTGTGCGTGTGTGGTAGCTGCCAGTGTTTCTTGTTGCTTGGTTACTGGTTATAAAATGGGACCATTGTTGTGTGCACTCAGCATCACAAAGCAGGGTCAGTGTGTGGCACAAGTTGGTTAGTCAGGACTTTCACGTCGTCTTCGGACTGATCGGAAGTAGAACCAAGACAAAATACTGGGTTGTATATCCACAAATACTGACCTTATTCGTTTGCATCCACATCAGGCAATCTGCGCCATGCTCGGGCCCACTTAGTCTAAAGACTAAGTTTGACTCATACAAGTGCTTTGATTAGGGGAGGGCGATACTGCTAACTTGTTATCCATTTGGTATCAAGTCATTATGGGTCACTGTTGCTGATAATTTTTTCTTGAAATGTATGACTGTGCCTTTCATTAGTTGATAATGATTATAATCAGAGTAAAACAAGACAAAGATTTAAGGCAAAGAAAACACATTTTTATTCCCCAACTTATTTGTGAACTATTTCATAATGCAACGGCATGTGACCACAGGATATATTTTGAGATACGAGCTAGCTTCGGTCAATTGTTATGCTCTAGATTGCTCGCACAAATTTGGATTACAAGCCTCCCCACCGCTTGCTGGCGTAGCGAATGCCACCGAGGGGGCGAGGGCCGACCAAAACATCCTGTCTTACTCGCTAGCAATAGCTTATAGCTGAAGATCGACTAAACTTTGTTTTTCCAACCATGGAAACACAGAAAGTTAGTGTGAAAGGCAGTGTTGAGGAGAAAAAGTAAGAATTTTCAAAAACATGACCTAGTTTATAGCTAGCTACTTGATAAGCCAGTCGGAGTGCAGAACTGCTAGTCTGCACCATACTAAGGTAGAATTAGTCGATACCGCCAGTCAAGGACATCAAATGGGACCATGTAAATATGGAGAACCTGCTCATTGCATGTTCTAATGCACTGAACTAAACTAATTAATTTCAATCAATCAATCAATCAAAGTTTATTTATATAGCCCTAAATCACGAGTGTCTCAAAGGGCTGCACAAGCTAAAACGACATCCTCGGCTCAGATCCCACATCAGGGCAAGAAAAAAACTCAACCCAATGGGATACAATGCGAAACCTCGGAGGGGACCGCAGATGTGGGACCCCCCCAACCCCGGGCGACCGGTGCAATGGACGTCGAGTGGATCTAGTTAATAGTGTGAGAGTCCAGTCCATAGTGGGGCCAGCAGGAGATCATCTTGAGTGGAGACGAGTCATTTCAATGGGCGACACTGTTTCACAATGCAAGCTGTATCACAGAACCAAATAAGGATAGGATAGGATAGGACTTAATTGGTTCTACATTGGGGAAATAATGTGGTTGTAATAAATATGCAATAAATATGCAATAAATATTAAATAATGCTGCATGGGTGCCCTCCTCCCACCTCCAAATGCATGCACCTGGAGATAGGCTGATTGCATACTTGCCAACCTTGAGACCTCCGATTTCGGGAGGTGGGGTGTGGGGGGCGTGGTTGGGGGCGAGGGGCGTGGTTGGGAGCGTGGTTAAGAGGGGAGGAGTATATTTACAGCTAGAATTCTCCAAGTCAAGTATTTTATATCAATCAATCAATGTTTATTTATATAGCCCTAAATCACAAGTGTCTCAAAGGGCTGTACAAGCCACAACGACATCCTCGGTACAGAGCCCACATACGGGCAAGGAAAAACTCACCCCAGTGGGACGTCGGTGAATGACTATGAGAAACCTTGGAGAGGACCGCATATGTGGGTAACCCCCCCCCTCTAGGGGAGACCGAAAGCAACGGATGTCGAGTGGGTCTGACATAACATTGTGAAAGTCCAGTCCACAGTGGATCCAACACATCAGCGGGAGTCCAGTCCACAGCGGGGCCAACAGGAAACCATCCCGAGCGGAGACGGGTCAGCAGCGCAGAGATGTCCCCAACCGATGCACAGGCTAGTGGTCCACCCGGGGTCCCGGCTCTGGACAGCCAGCACTTCATCCATGGCCACCGGACCTATGCAACTCCCCCTCGCAAGGGACAGGGGAGAAGAGGAGAGAAGAAAAGAAACGGCAGATCAACTGGTCTAAAAAAGGGGGGGTCTATTTAAAGGCTAGATTATACAAATGAGTTTTAAGATGGGACTTAAATGCTTCTACTGAGGTAGCATCTCTAACTGTTACCGGGAGGGCATTCCAGAGTACTGGAGCCCGAATAGAAAACGCTCTATAGCCCGCAGACTTTTTTTTGGCTCTGGGAATCACTAATAAGCCGGAGTTCTTTGAACGCAGATTTCTTGTCGGGACATATGGTACAATACAATCGGCGAGATAGGCTGGAGCTAAACCGTGTAATATTTTATACGTAAGTAGTAAAACCTTAAAGTCGCATCTTAAGTGCACAGGAAGCCAGTGCAAGTGAGCCAGTATAGGCGTAATATGATCAAACTTTCTTGTTTTTGTCAAAAGCCTTGCAGCCGCATTTTGTACCAACTGTAATCTTTTAATGCTAGACATAGGGAGGCCCGAAAATAATACGTTACAGTAATCGAGACGAGACGTAACGAACGCATGAATAATGATCTCAGCGTCGCTAGTGGACAAGATGGAACGAATTTTAGCGATATTACGGAGATGAAAGAAGGCCGTTTTAGTAACACTCTTAATGTGTGACTCAAACGAGAGAGTTGGGTCGAAGATAATACCCAGATTCTTTACCGAGTCTCCTTGTTTAATTGTTTGGTTGTCAAATGTTAAGGTGGTATTATTAAATAGATGTTGGTGTCTAGCAGGACCGATAATCAGCATTTCCGTTTTCTTAGCGTTGAGTTGCAAAAAGTTAGCGGACATCCATTGTTTAATTTCATTAAGACACGCCTCCAGCTGACTACAGTCCGGCGTGTTGGTCAGCTTTAGGGGCATGTAGAGTTGAGTGTCATCAGCATAACAGTGAAAGCTAACACCGTACTTGCGTATGATGTCACCCAGCGGCAGCATGTAAATACTAAAGAGTGCAGGGCCAAGAACCGAACCCTGGGGAACTCCGCACGTTACCTTGACATAGTCCGAGGTCACATTGTTATGGGAGACGCACTGCATCCTGTCAGTAAGATAAGAGTTAAACCAAGACAAGGCTAAGTCTGACATCCCAATACGTGTTTTGATACGCTCTAATAAAATATTATGATCGACGGTATCGAAAGCGGCGCTAAGATCAAGAAGCAGCAACATAGATGACGCATCAGAATCCATCGTTAGCAATAGATCATTAGTCATTTTTGCGAGGGCTGTCTCCGTAGAGTGATTTGCCCTGAAACCGGATTGAAAAGGTTCACAGAGATTGTTAGTCACTAAGTGTTCATTTAGCTGCTGTGCAACAGTTTTTTCGAGAATTTTGGAAATAAACGGAAGGTGGGAGACCGGTCGGTAGTTTACCATGAGGTCAGGATCGAGGTTAGGTCTTTTGAGCAGAGGATGAATAACCGCTTTTTTGAATGCTAGGGGAACAGTGCCGGAGGAAAGTGATAAGTTTATAATATTTAACACTGATGGACCTAATAATACAAACAGTTCCTTGATAAGTTTCCCAGGAAGTGGGTCAAGTAAACATGTTGTTTGTTTTATCCCACTTACACGCTGTAATAATTCCTCTAATGTTATTTCATCAAAAATAGAGGGACTATTTTGGAGGGCAGTGTCCGTCGTATATACAGTCGTATTTGTGTTAATAGAGCCCAGTTGTAGCTGGGATGCGTTGTCTTTAATCTCCTTTCTAATGAGTTCAATTTTCTTATTAAAGAAATTCATAAAATCATCTGCCGAGTGGGTGGAGCTACTGGGAGGAGTCCCTTGTTGGGTTAGCGATGCTACTGTACTAAACAGAAATTTAGGATCGTTTTTGTTGAGGCGGATGAGATTTGAGTAGTATTTAGCTTTAGCTAAGGTAAGCATGCGTTTATAAGTTATTAAACTATCACTCCATGCTTGATGGAAAACCTCAAGTTTAGTCGCGCGCCATTTGCGTTCCAGTTTTCTACATGATAATTTATGAGCTCTAATTTCTTCTGTAAACCATGGGGTGCGCCTTTTAGGGGCCCTTTTTTGCTTTAGCGGTGCTATACTATCAATAATTTCGCGCAAGGCATCGTCAAAGTTGTTAGTGAGTTTATCAATAGAGCCGACATAATTTGGGAATGGTGCTATTACCGAAGGCAGTAGGTCAGCAAGAGTCATCGTTGTGGCAGCATTAATGTTGCGGCCGCTATAGCAGTTATTATTATTATTAGCTTGTTGACAAAGAGTCAAAACTTCAAATTTTATAAGGTAATGATTGGACATTACTTTAGTATATGGAAGTATCATCTTTGGAGGTGGTGACACCCCTGACAAGCACTAGATCTATTGTATTACCGTTGCGATGCGTGGGTTCATGTATTATTTGTGTAAGACCACAGCTATCAATTATGGTTTGGAGCGCCACGCACTGAGGGTCCGATGGGGTATTCATATGGATATTAAAGTCCCCCATTATGATTATATTGTCGGCGTGCGTCACTAGATCAGCAACGAACTCTGAGAATTCACTGATAAAGTCCGAATAGGGCCCAGGGGGGCGGTAGATAACAGCCAGGTCGAGAGGTAGCGGTGTGACAGACCTCATAGTAAGCACCTCAAACGATTTATATTTATTATTTAGGTTAGGGGTAAGGTTGAAATTTTCATTGTATATTAGTGCGACACCCCCTCCCCTTTTAAGAGGGCGGGCAACATGCGCATTCGTATAGTTAGGAGGAGATGCCTCATTGAGCGCAAAAAATTCGTCCGGTTTGAGCCAGGTTTCGCTAAGACCAATGACGTTAAGATTGTTGTCTCTAATGACCTCATTAACCAATAACGCCTTGGGAGACAATGATCTTATGTTTAAAAAGCCCATATTATAGGTATTGGGCTGTTTTGACGAGTTTTTGTTAAGATTATCCGTAGTGGCAATATTAACAATGTTGCGTTTATTATGCGTAGTGCACTTTAAATAGTTTCGACCATATCTAGGAATTGATATGACGGGAATTTTCCGATTGTTTGCTTGGTGCTGCAATAGACTGGACATATCATAATTTGCCACCTCAGTAGAATGCATGTCCACCTCTGACACAGACACAACAGAAAAAACATTATGTGAATTGTGTATTATTCTAAGAGAATTGCTATGCGTACATGGATTATCCAGCCTGGCGCTGGCTAGTTCTAGCTTAACTGACTCCTCACCCGGACTAACAGACATTGTAATTGCCTGTGACCGGGCTTGCTCTAGTGTAGTCAGTCAAGTGAGACTTAAATAGTAGTCTATGTTTCTAGACAGGATGATGGCGCCTTCCTGGTTAGGGTGAAGGCCGTCTCTCATCAGCAAGCCTGGTTTGCCCCAGAAAGAGGGCCAGTTATCAATAAACGTTAGTCCCTGCGTCCTACAGTAGCTAGCCAACCACTTGTTAAGCGAGACTAATCTGCTATATCTCTCATCATTGCCTCTCGCAGGCAGGGGGCCAGAGACAATTACTCGATGCCTGGACATCTTTCTGGCGAGATCACAAGTCCTGGCTATGTTTCTCTTTGTAATCTCTGACTGTCTCATTCTAGTGTCATTGGAGCCAACGTGTACAACTATATATATATATATATATATATATATATATATATATATATATATATATATATATATATATATATATATATATATATATATATATATATATATATATATATATATATATATATATATATATGTGACAATCATTGAAGGAAGAAAGAGAAAGAAAGAAAGATATATATATATATATATATATATATATATATATATATATATATATATATATATATATATATATATATATATATATATATATATATATATGTATGTATATGTATATATTAGTGTGTGAGGAATTCACTGTATATGTATATATATAAATATTAGTGTGCGACGAATATATATATATATATATATATATATATATATATATATATATATACATATATATATATATATATATATATATATATATATATATATATATATATATATATATATATATATATATATATATATATATATATATATATATATATATATACACTACCGTTCAAAAGTTTGGGGTCACATTGAAATGTCCTTATTTTTGAAGGAAAATCACTGTACTTTTCAATTAAGATAACTTTAAACTAGTCTTAACTTTAAAGAAATACCCTCTATACATTGCTAATGTGGTAAATGACTATTCTAGCTGCAAATGTCTGGTTTTTGGTGCAATATCTACATAGGTGTATAGAGGCCCATTTCCAGCAACTAGCACTACAGTGTTCTAATGGTACAATGTGTTTGCTCATTGGCTCAGAAGGCTAATTGATGATTAGAAAACCCTTGTGCAATCATGTTCACTCATCTGAAAACAGTTTAGCTCGTTACAGAAGCTACAAAACTGACCTTCCTTTGAGCAGATTGAGTTTCTGGAGCATCACATTTGTGGGGTCAATTAAACGCTCAAAATGGCCAGAAAAAGAGAACTTTCATCTGAAACTCGACAGTCTATTCTTGTTCTTAGAAAATTGTTTGGGTGACCCCAAACTTTTGAACGGTAGTGTATATATATATATATATATATATATATATATATATATATATATATATATATATATATATATATATATATATATATATATATATGTATATATTCCATCCATCCATCCATTTTCTACCGCTTATTCCCTTCGGGGTCGCGGGGGGCGCTGGAGCCTATCTCAGCTGCAATCAGGCGGAAGGCGGGGTACACCCTGGACAAGTCGCCACCTCATCGCAGGGCCAACACAGATAGACAGACAACATTCACACTCACATTCACACACTAGGGCCAATTTAGTGTTGCCAATCAACCTATCCCCAGGTGAATGTCTTTGGAGGTGGGAGGAAGCCGGAGTACCCGGAGGGAACCCACGCAGTCACAGGGAGGACATGCAACTCCACACAGAAAGATCCCGAGGCCGGGATTGAACTCACGACTACTCAGGACCTTCATATTGTGAGGCAGATGCACTAACCCCTCATATATATATATATATATATCTATATATATATATATATATATATATATATATATATATATATATATATATATATATATATATATAGATATATATATATATATATATATATATCCTGAAAATATGCAAACAAAACTGTGTTTAGATAATTGATACTTCCAACTTGCATAAATAAATCTTAAGGAATATAACATAACTTGGCTTCTGAGAGCTTCAAAATGTAATGAATAAAATGCTAAAGTTGTTGAGAAACAAGCAATTATTTTAATAATTAAATATGGTCAATTTAAATGAATTATTATGATCATTTAAAATTAATTATTTCAAATATGTTTATTTTAATGTATAATTCTATGGCTGGATGTAATAAGTAGTCAGAAAAAATACAAATAAAAATACAATTAATTTTGATGTTTTTAGCAAAATATAGCACCCGCAGCGACCCCGAGAGGGACAAGCGGTAGAAAATGGTTGGATGGATGGCATGTTGCGCACATACGATTGCACCACACATAGACAAACAACAAAACAAAAACACCATCCCAACACCCACATACACTGTAGTGGCCTCTGCTGGAGGGGCACCACGGCCAGGAACAGACCCACCAGCCCCCGGCCAATGCAAGGATGAGTGAGAATCCTTCCAGGGAGACCGACGTATCCGATACAGGCTCATCCAGCCAGGATTCCATGAAGCTTGTCTCTTCCTCCGCATCGCCACTGGAACCTTGGTCTCTCCATGTGGTCTCTCATGTGGGAAAGAGCCAGCAGCTCTAGTGCAAACAATTGAGTTATGGCCAAAAGGCTGCCATGAGGCAGAGCCAAAAGTCCATTCATAGAAAATAAATTTGGAAGATACCACTATACATTTTAAATGTTTACGTTTTTTGTTTTCAATGCTTTAAAGCTGAAATGTACTGTGTGTCTCTAAAATTTGGACAAATAATATATGTCAAATATAAAATAATGAGTACAAATATGTAATAATAGTTATAATAAATTTAAAAAAATCCTGACAGGGATATCGATCAGCCCCAAAATGAAATGAAAATGTTATTAAAAAACCTGCCCATAACATTTTAAGCTGTGTTGCTAACCACAGACAGACAAACAAACCCCTGCAAATGAATCGAAAGATAAATAAAATTGGCATTGTCTTTGGCTTTCACTTTCAAGCATTGCAAGAGGGTATACTCTTTGCATTGGTCTCAGCAACTGGGTGCATTTGTTCTATAGCGGAATGAAATAAACAGAGTGAACCCTCGTGTCAATCATCATCTCTCTTTGTCACTGTGGGTGGAGGCCGGGTCGTTAGCATACAGAGAAGTTTGCCCATAACCTTGAGCTATGTTGCTAACTAACAGACAAAAAACAACGGCGATTACAACAATAGAAAAACACAAGGCATGTTTAGCTTCATTGTTTATTGTGGTTTGACAGTACAAAGTCGCAAAGTGATGAATTGTTAAGTCGCCAGTGCAGTTATGACACGCCTGCCTATATTTGCAAGTGTCATGCAAAAAAAGCAAATACACACAGAAATTCAGCCAGAAGCACACACTTGTCTTACACGTACACATGAAAGTATACTGTATACACTCTTCTCAGTTCCTCACAGCACTTTCAGATGAACACACCAAGTGATCCAGTGTAGCAACGCCAAGGTCCCGTGTGGGACGGGACCTCCAATCGCAGGAGTGAGGCTAGCTAAAACAATCACATTCAATTAGCATTGCCCTTTTATTTACAGGCAAGCCCAGAGAAAGGTCCAGAGGCGCTGGGACTAAAGGTGTACGTGTCACAGGAACGCACTGGGGTTGGCTCGGGGGTCCTTTTGATTCCTGTAGCGATATGTGAGCCACACGCCCAAAATCTGACAACAAGACAGAAAAGACATACTCAGATTCTGTGGTTGTATGCAAATTACCGCAGAACCTCTAAAGTGGAACCCACCCTGAAGTTGTACAAATCAGAATTCAACCTACAATTAAAAAAAGTAGAAGAATAATCGTTTTTTAGATGCATCACAATTCGCAAAAAAAGACAATTGTAAAATAGATTAGTAAACGTCAATAATCGATATATTTATTGAAATTAAAGTAATGCAGACAGTTGTAAAATTTGGCTGACTGAAGCGAGCCACCTCAATGAGAGGTCTCAGCAGCTCCTTTATTTTGAGGCGCGTATGTTCCAATTATGCACACATTTCCAATAATTTAACAAATGTGATGGGAATTAATTCAACTTACAAATGCACTGTTTTTAAAGTTGAATTTGATGAACACTTTATTAGTCAAACGAAAATAAATGTAAAACTGCATTATTATATATAAATTAAAGATGCTTCAATAATCGATTTTCTAATCGAATCTTAGTTCCTGAATCGTTATCATAATCTAAAAAAAAAAAAGCCTGCAGCTTGTTTTGCGACATATTTTGCAAACAAAAACACAAAAGTTAAAGAGCAATAACATAAGCAGAGCTCAGCTGAAGTAAACAAGAGGCTTGATGTGGCTGAGCCAATCAGCAACCAGGACAGAGAGCACAGTTCCCTGTAATTGGTTCGCCTTTAGCCAAAAGTGTGTCATATGCATACAAGGAATGTATCTAATATTGGTAGTCATTCAAAAAATGTATTACAACCCCAATAAACTCACATTTGCATATTAAATTCCCCCCCCAAAAATTGTTATAAGATTATATTCACAAATCATTAAGCCTCAGTTTTGGGACATGGCAAATGACTACTTCTTATGACAGTTCTTTTGTTTTTGGCAGCTTTATTGTTCAAAAGTATTGATAGATTCATTTGGAAACATTTGGCCAGGCTGGATTTAAAAACTTTATAATACAGCATGGTTTGTCATACCTAGCGAGCACACACCATTATTTCATCCAATACGTTATGTAACAGTGGTTCTGAAGCTTTTTTTCACCAAGTACCACCTCAGAAAAAACTTGTCTCTCCAAGTACCACCATAGTGACCAACATCAAAATAAAGTAGCGATGTATGCCTAAGTATTTATAAAAACAAGGCAGAGGTTTTATTTAACAAGTATATCTAGTATTTATGGTACCTGGTATCGATTTCCAGGTACCAGGAGTCGGTACCTTACCAGTATTGGGTGCGGAATGTAAAAGTTCAGTCACACTTTTCTAGCAGATATATTTCTCACATTTAACTCACTTTTCTAACATTTAACTCACTTTTCTCACATTTAGCTTATTGTCAATCAATCAATCAATCAATCAATCAATCAATCAATCAATCAATCAATCAATCAATCAATCAATCAATCAATCAAAGTTTACTTACATAGCACTTAATCACAAATGTCTCAAAGGGCTGCACAAGCCACAACAACATCCTCGGCTCAGATCCCACATCACGGCAAGAAAAAACTCAACCCAATGGGATGACAATGAGAAACCCTGGAAGGGACCGCAGATGTGGGTACCACCCCTTCCCCCCTTGGGTGACCGGTGCAATGGATGCCGAGTGGGTACGGTTAATACTCCATTGGGTTCTCACATTTGGGTTTAAATGTTGACTCTAAATATTATATCTAAATGGCTGCTGCAGCAAACTTATATGACAGTGATCGTATCGTTTACAGCAAAGTAATAATCATATGTGACACAATCATGAAGTAACAGCGCTCAAATTTAAGATTTAGATTTAAGATTTAGGTTTAACATTAAGATTTAACATGTAGATTCAACATTCATATTTAGATTTAAATTTAGGTTTAGATTTAACATTTAGCGCTCACATTTAAATTTAGATTTAAGATTTAGGGCTAAATGTTAAATCCAAACCTAAATTTTAAATCTAAATATGAATGTTAAATTTCACCCAAGGGGGAGGGGCCGTACCCACATCTGCGGTGGTCCCTTCCAGGGTTTCACGTTGTTCCCATTGGATTGAGTTTTTTCTTGCCCTGATGTGGGATCTGAGCCGAGGATGTTGTTGTGGCTTGTGCAGCCCTTTGAGACATTTGTGATTAAGGGCTATGTAAGTAAACTTTGATTGATTGATTGACAATAGATTTAAGATTTATATTTAGAGGCTTTGCGATGAGGTGGCGACTTGTCCAGGGTGTACCCCGCCTTCCGCCCGAATGCAGCTAAGATAGGCTCCAGCACCCCCCGCGACTCCGAAAGAGACAAGCGGTAGAAAATGGATGGATTTATATTTAGATTTATCATTTAGGTTTAGATTTAAAATTTAGCGCTCACTTTAGATTTAAATTTAAGATTGATTGATTGAGATGTTTATTGACATCTTAAAGAATTGAATCCATGTAATGCTTTAAAAAAGCAAATGGATGGCACAAAAAGACAAAAAGCTTGTTTCCATTGTGGTCCATTAAATATTCATCACATTTGATACATTCAATAATAAAAGATATATAACTTGTAACATGTATATAAACAATTACGTTAAAAAAATTGATAAATTATGTACATATACACAGTATACATGTCAGTTGATTTGAAAAACAATATATACAAAAAATGGGGGGACACTATGTACATGACTATGCACATGTTGACTCCAAGAGTGTGCAAAACAGATGTAGATTTAGATTCAACATTTAGGTTTATATTTAACATTTAGCGCTTACATTTAGATTTAAATTCAAGATTTAGATTCAATATTTAAGTTTAGATTCAACATTTAGATTTAGATTTAACATTTAGATTTAACATTCAGGTTTAGAGTGAACATTAAGGCTTAGACTTAACATTTAGATTTAACATTTAGGATTTAGATTCACTATTTAGATTTAGATTTAGCTTTAACATTTAGCGCTTACATTTAGATTTAGATTTAAGATTTAAATTCAACATTTGGGTTTAGATTTAACATTGGATCTACATTGTGTTGAAGACGCATTTGTTAATTCTTGTTGCTGTCAAAATAAAAATCATCAACATGCATTATCGCGATATGGCGACATCGTTAAAATCTCTAATGTCCCCAAACTACGGCCCGCAGGCCGAATCTGGCCCGCCAGCGTCCACAATCTGGCCCCCGGGAATTCCCAATTAAAGAAAAAAAATAAAAAAAATAAAATAATATATATATATATTTTTTTTTAAATAATTTTTTAATCTGTCCTTTCTAATCCATTTTCTACCCCTTGTTATTCTCGGTGTCTCCTAGCCGCTCAGGCAAATCATATTGTCTAAAAATGTTCCCATCGATAACGTGACATCATCGCACTCGGAATATATATATATATGCATGGGGCACAGTAATATAAATATATAAAATCCCTTGATATATATAAATATATAAAATCCCCTGAAGAGCAGGGAAACCTGCGAAACAGGCTTGTAGGGATGTAAAACCTCTGTGTTTTTTCCTGACCTAACGTATATGTATATATATATATATATATACACATATATATATATATATATATATATATATATATATATATATATATATATATATATATATATATATATATATATATATATATATATATATATATATATATATATATGTGTATATATATATATATATACATATATATATATATATGTGTATATAGATATATATATATATATACATATATATATATATATATATGTGTATATATATATATATATATACATATATATATGTGTGTATGTATATATATATATATATGTGTGTATGTATATATATATATGTATATATATATATATATATATATATATGTGTATATATATATATATACATATATGTGTGTATGTATATATATATATATGTATATATATATATATATATGTATGTATATATATATATATACATATATATATATATATATATATATATATATATATATATATATATATATATATATATATATATATATATATATATATATGTGTATATATATATATATATACATATATATATATATATATATATGTGTATATAGATATATATATATATATACATATATATATATATATATATGTGTATATATATATATATATACATATATATATGTGTGTATGTATATATATATATATATGTGTGTATGTATATATATATATGTATATATATATATATATATATATGTGTATATATATATATATACATATATGTGTGTATGTATATATATATATATGTATATATATATATATATATGTATGTATATATATATATATATATATATATATATATATATATATATATATATATATATATATATATGTATATATATATATATATATATATATATATATGTGTATATATGTATATATATGTGTGTGTGTGTATATATATATATATATATATATATATATATATATATATATATATATATATATATATATATATATATATATATATATATATATATATATATATATATATATATATATATATATATATATAGCGCGGTCGCCGGCCAAATTTTTTTTAACCCAATGCGGCCCCCTGGTATATCCTCTATAGCGCACTATAATCTAAGTCAAAATATGACGACAAATTAGTGAAATATTTAATAATATCTCCAAATAATAAATTAATTTTATTTTTACAATATGCAAAGGGTCAATAAAAACACTTTCTGAGCTGAAAATGGGCAACGGGGTCGCATTTTGTACACCCTTGCTGTTGAAATGCAGTAATTTTCCAATACCAGTGCTGCTACAACTAGCACTGCAGCTACTGGAAGATCAAGGCTCACCTCAGTGAAACTGAAAAAGAGTCCCGTTCCTCCTACAAAACGCAGGATTTCGTCGGCGTGCTCCTGGATCTTATCGGCGCAGGGCAAACACGAGTGATTGGGGAAACAGGCCTGCGGAGAAAACACAAGAACCAGCACTCACAATTCTGGTACTCTTGGCCTTTGACTTGATACCTCCAAATCTAGCTTTTGTGTTGACAAGCTGATATGACTTACAGCATTACAGGTGGCGTTGAGGTCCACCTGTCTGAAGCCGCAGCAGTTAAGGCTCTTCTCAACGTCTCTCTGGGTGCTACGGGAGTTGTTCCAGCCAACCTCCAGCAGATGATCCTGAGTGTGCACAAAGGCAAAGAGGGAATCATGCCAGAATTTCATTACCATTTCACTATTCAACTGGCGGCCCAAGTTCAATTAAAAAGTGCTCCTGTTGTTTAGAGGCACCCATTTAAAGGGGAACAGAGTTTTTATTTATTTATTTGGAATCATTCACAATAATTCTGAGGGACAAGAACACAAATTTCTTTTCTTTTTTCTTTTTTTTAGAATTCTAAAGCTAAAAAAAATGCTTGCAATATGCGGCTAACGGGGTACCCTATGTTGCCTTCAAAGCCCTCTAAAGCAGACCTGGGCGAATTAAGGGCCGCTTTTCAATCTGGCCCGCCGGACATTCTAAATTATTTTTTTAGATTTTTACGATCGAAACTGTAGCCGCCATTATGATGTGAAGTGATGTTTTCAATGGTTGGAATCTGCGCTTTTGCATGATATAATAATAATAATAATAATAATGGATTAGATTTATATAGCGCTTTTCTAGACACTCAAAGCGCTTCACAGAGAAGTGAGAACCCATCATTCATTTTTACAACTCATTCATTCATCATTCATTCTCCGGTGTGAGCGGCACCGGGGGCAAGGGTGAAGTGTCCTGCCCAAGGACACAACGGCAGCGATTTTTTGGATGGTAAGAGGCGGGGAGCGAACCTGCAACCCTCAGGTTTCTGGCAAGGCCGCTCTACCCACTACGCCATGCCGCCCCCTGGTTACAATGGTAATTTAAGTCACAGACGAGGCACCAAGCAGTGTGGGTGAGGAGCGTTTCCACCGTCCGTCAGGGACAGACGCAGAAGGAGATTTTTAAAACAAAGTTGTAAAGCTTACTGATGTATCAGTTATATCAAATTGTAGGTGGTTTTTTTTACCCTTTGCGTTGATATTTCGCTATGTTTGTTGCATTTTTGTTAGGTTTTACTTGATTGAAAAATATGTTGATCGATAACGTTCATATGTGGTCAATATTCAGTGTTTTATCATTCATAGTTAATATTGTAACATTTTCATGTACATTCTGGGTGTTTCATTCAGTAAAAAAAATTCAAATTCCTTTCTATTCCGTTTTTTTAAGCGGTCTGTCATAACGTTTTTAGCATTCAGACATTATTGTGAGGTTCCTAAAAATCAGATATACCGGTCCCCAGACATACTTTTTTCTCTAAATTTGGCCCCTGGAATCAAAATAATCGCCCAGGCCTGCTCTAAAACAACTTTAAAACCCTCCATCAACATTTTATATACACACTGCATAGTATATATATAATATAGTAACATACACATTCATTAAAATATACAATATGTTTAATATTTACAGTATTTTGGTAATTTTAAGCATTAACGGAACTTTTTTCCTGAGCGCATTGATTTCACTGCCCTTAGCAAACCACTTCCTACTTCCGTCAACAAACGAGTATGTGTTGTAATCTTGGCAGACAAAGATGACTATTTTTGGACAAATGAGGATTCACAACCTCATCTGTTTGAAGCTGAATATACAGTGGATGAACTACTCTTTATAGAAGCTGAGTGAGCATGAAGAGAGGGTGAAACGTTGGAGCAGACAAGAGCCAAGCGAGTCAGGATGTGGAGCTTGGAGCCAAGCTATGCTGACAGAAATGGAGTGCTTCTGCTGCACTGAGTAGCAAACAATGTTATTATCGATGGAAAGGCTTTTTGTATCTGGTGAAGGGGACACTGCTCAAAGAAACTGCATCACAACAAAAGACGAACTGTTTGCGCTAACAAACCCTGCACCTACCTTACCCAAAATCAACTGGAAACGTCCCTGGCCAGCTTGACCAAACGGACAACTGTCAATCGAGTGAGTCACTTTAATATAAATCATGATACAAGCAGCACATCATTCTTGTTAGTACAATGTCAAGCTCGCTGTGCACAAACAAAACATGGAATGTGGGCTAATACTTTACAGATACTGTAATTCGATTGTTCAGGTTTTTCAGCCAGTACAGATTGGTGTCCTATCGCATTGTGTTACAAACTTAAAGCCATTCAGCTGCTAACGCAGAAGCTAGCTTGCGGCTAATGCAGTAGCAATGTGAGTGTCTCTGTAAGCCAGGCAATGTGTTAGTACGCTAGAAAAAGAGTTCCTCTGTGCTCGCTCTTAAAACAACAATGTCGCTACAGTTTGGTTATTATACAGGTTATAGAAAGTAAATGAGGCATTGTTGTTTTTGGATGCATTTTTAGACTGATTTAGAGGTAGAATGGATTGCTTCCATTGGCAGCATTGCTAGCCACCTAAAACGAGCCAATTATTACGAATTAGAATGCAAAAAAATCGAACCATCGGATGTTCTTGTCTCTCATAAGGATTGTGAAGTATGGGCAAAATTTAAAAAAAAGTGCAGTTCCCTTTAAAAAAAATTGCAGTTAAATTGTAACGTGATACTGTACATGGTAATTGGGATTTGTTATATGTTGTATATATTATATAAAAATATAATATAATTTATTAATATAATATATCGGTATATATTATATACTGTATATATAATATGTAAATATTACATATATGTTATATTTTATATTGCTACTATGGTACATTTTTTGTCTATTTAATACCTGCATTATCCTTTCCCTTTCCATCCTTTGAAACTGAGCTAGTGTGTGGAACAATTTCCCTTTGTGAATCAATAAAGTCTGTCTAAGTCTAAGTCTAAGTGATGTATGTAACTAAAGTGTTGCCATAGCTTGCTTTCTTCAGATACAGTTAATAATCATTTTTTCAACTTTTGTTATATGAGTAGTGATCCTCAAGATTCCACTTTAGGTCCTCTCTTTTTCATCATTTGGGCTATTCCGCTACTTTTGGCCAGCGAAGTCAGTTAAAAAAACACTTCTGAGATTTTTGCAGCAGATTCTTAAAAACACTGTAGTGCTGTCATAGAGATGATCTTTGACAAGCTTTTTTGCAGTGAGTCCTTAAAAACAGCAGAGCGCTCCTGTAACTCTGACAAAATAAATACAAATCAAATGTCCACTGCACAGGATGCTGGTTTTCCAGAATATACAAAATAAGATTTAATAGTAAAGAGAGAAGTCTGGCCACTCGATCCCCAGCTTTCAGGAAATGCGGCCCCCAAACAATTTCGTTGAATATCCCTGCTGTACATCAACAATGCTGCAGATGAACGTTAGACACGCATCAGAAACATCAAAAAACGCCAGAAAGCACCCTTATAAGGCTAATGACATTATTTGGGGTGCACAATACATTTTGGCAAAATATTCAAACTTTTCATCTCACCTGTTGCTCCTTGTTGATGGCGAGACAGGCACTGGAAACGGAGAACTGCACGATAAACACCATGAACAGGATAATCATGTACTGACAGTCAGAGTCAAGGAACAAGCACGGCCTTCATATTGTACAGTTCAGCAACATTAAGACAATGTACACGTCAGTGTACGTCCAATATCTCACTATATTGATGAACAAAGGTGTTATAATGCACAACCACATCAGCTGTAGTCACCTTTTTCAGGCTTCTGATTGGTTACAATGAGCATGACAGCACATAAATGTGTTTTTATGTGGACAAAGATTTAAAAAAACAAAACTCCACTGATGTGGATGGACATTTTTAAAATAGGGAAATTTGTTTTGTTTTTTAAATATCTGTGTTTGTGTGATAATGTGAGTTTAATCATTTCCGACTGTCTGTGAGGCCATGAAGTGTAAGTCCTGGCTGGTGATTGGATGAGCAAGAGAGGAAGGAAAATATCAGTGTTGGGATATTGTCAATTCACGCGAATTACCCCAATCTCCAAAAATTATGCACGATAGCAAGAACAAATGTACATGAAAACGCTCCTACAGACATCACACAATGGACAGTTTAGTAAGTACGGATTGTGTTAGTTGTATTGTAAAACTTACACACGTTGCTTGGAGTGATTAATAAAGAAGCCTTTTGAGCAGAAACGCTATAGACCAGGGGTCCCCAAACTACGGCCCGCGGGCCGGATCCAGCTCGCCAGTTTCCAAAATCAGGCCCGCGGGAAGTCCCAAGTATTAAATGAAAAAAAAAAAAAAAAAAAAAAAAAAATTCTGTCTTTTCTTATCCACTTTGTACCGCTTGCTACTCACGGTGTCTCCTAGCTGCTCAGGCAAATCATATTGTCTAAAAATGCATTTTCTCATCGATATCGTGACATTATCAAGTGCGCGGAAAGTGCGCTATATATATATCTATTATATATATATATATATATATATATATATATATATATATATATATATATATATATATATATATATATATATATATATATATATATATATATATATATATATATATATATAAATATTAAAATATATATATATATAATATAAATATATATATTATATATATTAATATATATATATATATCCTCATCATGTTCGTCCTTCGTTTTCGAAGATGACCAGGTGACTTCACGTTGATTTGTGTGTGCGAAGATGGCTGATGAGGCCAATCCTTGCACGGAATGACCGGCTGCAGTGAGGGCAGGTTATGGCTGGCAGAGAGGGAGGAACTGTCTCTGGTCTTGCGGAGCTGTCGCTTCTGTTGGGCTTCATGGATGCGTTTTTCCTCGAAGTCTGCTACACCATGCCAGACTGCAGAGCGCCAGTTTGAACGGTGTTGGACATCGGCTTCCCATGTCTCTGGGTCCAGACCACAGCCCTTGAGACTGGCCTTTAGGGTGTCCTTAAAGCGTTTCCGCTGTCCGCCGCGTGAGCGCTTTCCATGGTGCAGTTCACCGTACAGGAGCATTTTTGGGAGGCGTTCATCTGACATGCGGCAGACATGGCCAGCCCATCTCAGCTGGGAACGCTTGAGGATGGCATAGATGCTATCCATCTCAGCCTTGTGGAGGACCTCAGTGTCTGGGATCTTGTCCTGCCACCTGATGTTGAGCAGCCTCCTGAGAGATATATATTATATATATTAATATATATATATATATTAACGTTAAAGTTAAAGTACCAATGATTGTCACATATATATATATATATATATATATATATATATATATATATATATATATATATATATATATATATATATATATATATATATATATATATATATATATATATATATACAGCCCGGTCAAAAAGTTTGGGGACCCCTGCTATAGACGAACAGTAGACATATACTAGATATACTTTCAGTTCAAGACACAAAAAAGGAAGCACATTTTCAAGCCGCAGCACCTGCAGTGAGCAACTCGTCCAAAAAATGGCACCATAGCACAAACAACAACACACTTCCTCAGTGTCTATGTCGGTATTGAAAACTATTTGTTTAATACAAAACATTATGGCCGTTAGCAAAGAAAAATCCATAAATTGGCCACACCATTTTACCATTGAGGGTTGAAAGCGTAGGAAAAAGTAGCAACTTACAGTCCAAAAAAACGGGGGTACACCCTGGACAAGTCGCCACAATATATTACATATATATCGCATAGGTCTACTTTGATGGGAAGCCAAGGCCAACAGTAAAATTACCGCCACATTTCGCTTAGTATAACTCCATGTTGCATCCAACCTGACGCACTGCAATTTCTTCCATGTACGCACATCACCACCTTTCAGTGCAGAATGCAATTCTATGAGCCAACCCACGTTACGCAAAAACCACGTTACGCATAAATGTCAATACACAAAGTAGAAAATCATTCCATGTAATGCATTATATTGTGCCAAGCAAATACCACCCCATATGTGCCTAATGCACATACAGTACCAGAAATGTAATTAGCTGTGCTAAATGTTGGAACCCATTTCCTCAGCGTATCAGCATATTGAGAATGAAATAGGCACTGACACTACCCATACCCGCATAGGTTTTATTTGTCGAAAATATATTTTGCCCTGTCAGTTGGATGACACATCGACATACAGGCTAACGGCTATTTATTCCCCCCGTTAGCCTATATGTCGATGTGTCACTGACCGGGCTGGCATGCTAAGCATTCGTTGCACGAACATACTAGCTTTGTTAGACAAGATCATAGACTGTATTGTTTACATACGAAATGTCCATTTCCATTTATTACAAGTAATAAGAAAACATAAATGCCTGACTTATCTATCAAGGAGGAAATTAGCAAGTTTGGCGTCAGATAAAAAAATCTTCTCCGCCTTCAATCATCTCCATCTTTCAAAGGCATCCCGGATACAAATACTTGTTTTGTTCCTGGCTTTGTCATGAATAAGTTCATATTTACTAAGGTCTGACATGTTTAGTAACTTTACCAGTGGCAGTAGCTAGACAAAGATGGCGGTGCGTAACTGGCAACCTGGATGTGACACACTCACAGACTTTCTAATTAGTCAAACGGTGGAGGGCGGGCCATCAAAATGAAAACAATAACAATATTTCAGGGCTGTAAATCTAATTTTCAAATGAGAATATCCCGGCTGAACTACCGTTATCAGTTATAGAGGTATTCGAAAAGAACATAATTTATTAATGCCTTTTGACATATCAGGGCCATTTAAAGATGACTTGACATGAAATTTCTAAATATGGCACCTTTAAGATGGATAAACTCTCGTAAAACATGCACAAAGAATGTCTGCAACTTGTGGAAAGCAGACAACGGACAATAAGGAATCCTTTGGTGGTGTTTCTTTTTGTAATTATAATGAATGACTACTAATACTAGGTATGATAATTTAAAACAGAACAATATTTTGGCAGCGAGATCACAGTATGTGCTTTTACAGCCATCGAGTGCCCACTGTTACAGGGGAACTGCACTTGCCAGTCTTTCACGATCATTATGAGCGACAAGAACACACAGCTTTTTTTTAGGATTTTAAAGATGATAAAAAACGCTTGAAAGATGTGGCTAATGGGAGTCAAAACTCTACAGCAACATTTTACGTTTGTATATACACACTGCATGTCTATATATAATGTAGTAAGAGACACGTTGATAACAATATGTAATATGTTTAATATTTACTGTATTTTGATCATTTTAATAATTTTCAGGACTGAATTCTTCCGCGCATTGATTTCTGTCTCCATAGCCGCGCACGTCTGACTTCTGGCAACAAAAGTGTGTTCCTACTTTCGGAATCAAACACGCGTGTGTTCTAATCCTGGCAGACTTGCTAACAGACAACAAAGACGACTATTTTTGGACAAATGAGGATTCACAACCTTGTCTTTTTGAGCTAAATATACTGAGAATGAACGAATGTTATAGAAGCGAGCAGGAAGAAGCGGGTGAGACGCTGGAGCACACCCACATTGATTGCTCCCATTAGCTGCATTGCTAACCACCGAGATCGAGCCAATTTTTATATGTCGTTATCTCTCATAATGATTGTGAACAATAGGCAACATTTCCAAAAAAGTGCAGTTCCCCTTGTATGTATGTACAGTATGTGTATTGTGAAATGAGTAAAACGTCAAAACAGTATTTGCTTTCCATTTTGTGTTGAAGTCCTGTGCTTTTTGGGGCTAATGTTACAAGGAACAATACAAATGTTTATGACAAATTCCTAAAATCAAAAGTCGATTCAATGTAATTTGAAAAACATTTAAGGCCTTAAACTATCGTAACCTTTGCCGCACCTCTTTGATGGTTCAGGTATGTCCGGCCGCAACAATCACAGAAAAAGCTAGCAAAAACCTGGAGGGACTGAAAGAATGGGAGACATGTTGAGAAGAAGTTTGCTATTTTGAGGGTGTCGCAACTGACAAAAGCCTGTTAGTTTCAATAAAGAGATTCTTAATTGAACAGGGATAGTTGTCTGTAGATAAGAGACATTTCTGAATAAAATGCTGAAGCGTTGGCAGCTCTGCTGTTGGTTTATCCAAACTGCATAGTAGTTTGGAAACAAAGTACACAACTGTAGGGAGAGCCCAGGAGCTCAAACATTGCATTATTCCTACTGAGTGAGAAAGTAATCATCAAATTAAATCATCAGGCAATCATCCAAGGAACTACAACAACATTGGAAAAGTGTGAGTGACTCCAACCTCGGACCAAAAGTACGACTGGCAAACTGTGAGTCATGTGAAGGATACAAAGAAAAGAAGGACCTGGTGGTGCTTCATTGCACCAATGAGGCCGACCAGAGCCACGAAGAAGAGGAAGACACCCACTCCGATGACGCCACCTACCACTTGGAAACTGGAGACCAGACCGAACCACTTGCCCCACGCTGCAATTCCAATCATCAGCAAGCTCACCATCTGCAAGCGAGACCATGTGTTAAAAACACATTATCATCAATCATGCTTATCAATATACTATAATGTCTTAAGTCCCTAAAGCACCCTCGTCCTTACGGTCTTCTGTTTATTGTTACAACGTTTCTGGTTATGATGTTTCTCGTTACAGTGTTTCTCGTTACGATGTTTCTCGTTACGATACGATGCTTCTTGATACAATGTTTCTCGTTACGATGTTTCTCATTACGATGTTTCTTGTTACGATGTTTCTTGTTACGATGTTTCTCGTTACGATGTTTTTCATTACGTTGTTTCTCGTTACGATGTTTCTCGTTACGATGTTTCTCGTTACGATACGATGCGTCTCGATACAATGTTCTTCGTTACAATGTTTCTTGTTATGATACGATGCGTCTTCATTACGATGTTTCTCGTTACGATGTTTCTCGTTACGATGTTTCTCGTTACGATGTTTCTCGTTACGATGTTTCTCGTTACGATGTTTCTCGCTATGATGTTTCTCGCTATGATGTTTCTCGTTATGATGTTTCTCGTTACAATATTTCTCGTTACGACGTTTCTCGTTACGATGTTTCTCGTTACGATGTTTCTCGTTACGATGATTCTCGTTACGATGATTCTCGTTACGATACGATGCTTCTTGATACAATGTTCTTCGTTACGAGGTTTCTCGTTACGATGTTTCTCGTTACGATGCGATGCTTCTTGATACAATGATCTTCGTTACAATGTTTCTCGTTATGATGTTTCTCGTTACGATGTTTCTCGTTAAAATGTTTCTCGTTACAATGTCTTTGTTACGATGTTTCTCGTTACAATGTTTCTTGTTATGATGTTTTTCGTTATGATGTTTCTCGTTAAAATGTTTTTCGTCACAATGTTTTTCGTCACAATGTTGTTCGTAACAACGCTTCTCGTTACGATATTTCTCGTTACCATGTTCCTCGTTACAATGTGTCTCGATACAATGATACGACTTACTTTTGACTAAAGATCGACTGATATGTTTTTTTCTGGGCCAATACCGATTATAAGTAGTCAGTGAGGCCGATAACCGATATTTGGAGCCGATTCTCATTTGCATTAAAATTTAGCTAAACATTAATAGAATACCCCAGTACACAGCTGGACAAGCCTATAAGATGGGTTTTTTAAGGTTATTTTTTACCATGCATCCCACCAGTATCGATATAATGATTTATGTGGGCGCTAATGTTGTGGTTAATTTAGCAGCAAAAACATCAGGAATTAACACAAACACCTTTATTACGTATGTCTAAGGGAAACATCAACATTTGCATTCCAAAATATGGAAAATCTCCTGACAACTGGTAAAAATATGTGATTTTGCCACGTCACAATAACTTGCAAGTTAATCAATTATGCACCGCAGCGCAGCACAGTTTAGCAAAAAGGGTATTACTACCAACTTACTCTCTTCTGATCACTATTTTTGTATTTTCTCATACTAAACACTGGTATCATATGTTTATATATTGTATTTACTGAAGTACTTCAAATACATGTAAAATAATTAAACACCGGCCAAAACCTCTAAAAAGAAGGCCAATACGATCGATTTCAATTTATTTAATTAAGTTAAGTGTTATTGACAGTTTAATTAAACCAACAAGATATTTAAACTAGTTCATTATTCTCTTTTATTACATACAATTGTTTGGGAAAAACAAAGTCAATAGTACACAATAACTAAAGAAAAGCAAAAACTACCAACTGCTATGCATTGAAATCCTTCGGTTTTTGACCTCCTGTGTCCAGGGACTTATTCCCTGAAATTGTAAACATTAACAAAAACGACATTTCCTGTTAGTAACAGCTTATTTTTGCAGTAACGTAGTTCCATCTACACTTCTTATAGCTTCTTATTTATTGTGATATGTCAAGCTAGGTAACATGTTTAGCCTCGTCCTCTGCTACTTGATAAGGATAGAAAGTAGGTGATGACTATAATATGGAAATATACAGTTAGCTGCTGGCCGGGATCAGCTTTTGTGATCTGCATTGAGAGGTATTATTCAGCAATGGTCGATCACGTACTTTTCATACTGATCGGTTGTCGAGTAATTGGCACATTCCTTGCGAAAAAATCTGCTCCAACGAAATCCACATCATTTAATGTTGTATTTCATCTTCTTACTACTGTATTTTATGTCATTTATGTGTTGTTTGTACAATGTCTGTGGAAAATTGGGTTTAAGTTACACTGAAAATAGACTTAGGAAATTAGAACAGAAGTCATTCGTACACCGAGGATCAATTTGTGAAGAAAAGGTTATTTTTTGGCAATGTCACAAGTGGTGTCCAGATTTAAAATTGATATTGGATATATTTCCAATATAGGACTGGGATATTATACAATAGTGATTGATGATTCAGGTCAATCACGGTCAAGCACAGTGTTCAGCTGTGAGCATAATAATTTGATCAGAAATGGCGGAAATGTCCGTGACACCAGCCAATGATGTTAACAGCGTATGTCGCATTATAGTTTGAAAATGGCTTTTTAAAATGTTATTATTTTGGGTCTTGTGTCCCTGCACAAACACTCAGAAGTGTAAAATAGTTCCCCGTCCTATTTCATATTTATCTGAGAGGAACAAGCGGCTGAAAATGGATGGATGGATGAATGGATGGCTCTATTTGTTTTACTGTTAAGTAAACATTTTAAATAAAAATTATGTTCATCTTATTTAATCTGCTTTGTTTTTGTACAGATGCTTTAAAACAGGCTGGTTAAAAAAAAGTGGCTACATTATTCAAGATCGAATGATGACAAAACTGATCGTGATAGTTTTTTTTTATGTCAGATATCAGCAAAAATAAAACAAGTATGGATTATATGAGCTTGTATGTAAAATCTCAGCTATATAAGCGCCTTGATGCAAGCAGTCCTGCAGCATGTTTACACTGCAAAAAAGAGCTGAAAATATAAGACAAAAGACTAGATTTTAGGGGAAAAATACTAAAAACTAGTGAAATTATTTGTCCATGCAGCTAGTTATTTTTATTTGATAAGACATCTTGAATAAAGATTTGTACATCTTGAAATTAGCAGAATTTTTAAGCCAGAAATAAGTATTTTATTCTAAAAACAAGCATTTTTAAACCTGCAGTTCTTAAATTAAGCATTTTAGGTTAAATTAAGGTTTTATATCTGGAGAAAACCAAAATATCTTATTTGAATAGTTATTTTCTAAATGTTAAATTTTTTTAACTAAAATAGACAAATTATAATTATTTATGCTAAAATTAAGGTGTAAAGTCCATGACTAAAAACAAGTAAATAGCTCTGAAAACTAGGGAAATTTCTAGAAATAAAATGTAAAATCTTGGAAAGTGGCAAATAATTTGCGGCATATTTGTGCAAAGCTGGACAGTCAGTTGAAATCTAAATGTTTTCCAATGAGTATACGAGGTTGGTCTTTTCTTGTATTTTGGTTAAGTCATTTACAAAAGGTAAATATAGAATAGAATAGAACAGAATGGACTTTATTGTCATTATATTTGCATACAACTTGATTAAGGACTCCAACTTAAGGTGCGGTACTGGAAATAAATATGGGAAAAAAATAAATCACACAAGTAGTAATAAAGATAAAAAAATAAGAATTGAAAATGTGGTAATATGGTAGGCTATCGGCTACTAGTACTTGTCTGTAGGTAGCAGCTACACAACAGCTCAGCACACAATAGCACACAAGCTAGACATAAGCCTTAGTGGAACATTGTTGCAGTCTAAAACACCACATATGTCAATATACTGTAAACATTTTTCAAATAATTAGGGTTATATATTACTTACAGACTCCAAGGCGAACTAAAAAGTATCCAGTAACACACGTATCCGCAGCATCCAACATACTGTGTCATTAACTTAACGTTATGAATTATTGTGGCCATTAGGTGTTGCAGAACAACCAATCACCATTCCACTTAAATTTAAATAAAAACTGCATAAATCAATTTCAGAGAGTTGATACCAAATAAGTTTGTGCTTTTCATAACTACCATTTTTCTTTGGTTTGAGTAAGTTTACTTGATCAAGCCTTTTTTAACAATCTACACTACAAAATAATAAAATGATGCATGATTTCTGCTGATAAATATCAGTATTGGCCAATAGTCGAGTCTCTAATATCGGTATCAAATTGGAATAAAAAAGTTGTATCGGGACACCCCGAAATGTGACTGTTAAGTTTTGCCAGATGCTCATTCGTGTAAATCAGGCGTGTCAAACGTATATTGAGTGAGGGCCATTGCAGTTAAGGTTGCCCTCAGTGGGCCGCTTGTAATAGTCAATAATATATGAATATATATATATACTGTATATATATATATATATATATATAAATACATGTAAACTATAGTCCCGTTCGGGGTCGCGAGGGTTGCTGGAGCCTATCTCAGCTGCACATGGGTGGAAGGCATATATATATATATATATATATATATATGTATATACATATATATATATATATATATATATATATATATATATATATATACCGTAATTTCCGGACTATAAGCCGCTACTTTTTCCCCTCGTTCTGGTCCCTGCGGCTTATACAAGGGTGCGGCTTATTTACGGCCTGTTCTTCTCCGACACCGACGAAGAGGATTTCGGTGGTTTTAGTACGCAGGAGGAAGACGATGACACAATGATTAAAGACTGACTTTTCATATGCCGGTAGGCTGGTTATTTTGATAACGTACAGGCGAGCACTTTGTATTACTTTGCACCGTTGTATTATTTGTACTCTGCACAAATGCTGTTCGCCATGTCAAAGATGTGAAAGTTTGATTGAATGATTGAAAGATTTATTGTTAATAAATGGGACGCTTTGCGTTCCCAAACAGTCATCTCTGTCCCGACAATCTCCTCCGTGGTAGCAGGAACCCCTATATACTACGGTAATTACACATCAAAACCCTGCGGCTTATATATGGAGCAATCTGTATTTTCCCCTAAATTTAGCTGGTGCGGCTTATAGTCAGGTGCGGCTTATAGTCCGGAAATTACGGTATGTTTATATTTTTTTTCCATAAGAATCCATTTTGGAAAAAAAAGACGTTTTAGGCCACCTCTAAGCAACCAGGAGGAGCTATTCTAACCTGTAACCCTGTTTTGTAAAAAGTTTCACTATATCAAATAATACATTGCCAGAATCGGTTTGAATCAAGAATCATGTTGAATCGAGAATCGATTCTGAATCGAATTGTCACCCCAGGAATCTAAATCGGATTGAGTCATTGGGTGCCCAAAGATTTACACTCCTTGTATATAATTACCTATTATTTTGATTATTCTATCTTTTTTTTACATTTGCTGTAAAAAAACAACATTAGATTTGTACTGTAAAAAACTGGCAGCTCTGTTGCCAGAATTTACCATAAAATATGCTGTGTTTTTTTTTCAACTTTATTTATGCGTTTTGTTTCCAGGGTTTCGCGGGCCACATAAAACCATGTGGCATTTCCAGATTTGGCCCCAGGGCCTTGAGTGTGGCACGTGTCATCATTGTTATGTAAATGTTTCTTCCTCTCAGCTAACGTCAACAACGATGTTTTGTATTTGTTGTCTTTTAATTGTGTTGGGGCTTCGGTTTGAAAGTACAAATCTGCACTAAGCACCAGGCAGTCTAAACTGACATCATGAATACAATAAAGAAGAGCCCACACCACAGACCACAGTTGAATAGGTCTGCTATACACATCTTGTGTTTCTGTTACCATTATATTTTCTACTACAAGTTCTAGGTTGGCAAAAGTTTGTTTGAATCACTATCATTTACACTGTAAAAAAAAATCCTGTGAAAAAACGGTCATCTACTGGCAGCTTCGGCTGCCAAACGAAAACCATAAAATTAAAGTAAAACATTGTAAACCAAATAATGATCAAAAACATTATATTTACAGAAATTTTCATGAAACGTTTTGCGGAAAAATATCGTCATTTTACAGATTTTTACTAAATTATTAAGATCAACCACCTTTAATAAAGTGACGATGCAAACAGTTCTGCAGAAATATACCTTTATTCTACAGAGTTTTTCCAAATTATTAAGATCAAACACCTTTAATGAAGTGACAATGCTGGCAGTTCCACAGAAAAATACCATTATTTTACAGATTTTTTCTGAATTGTTAAGATCAACCACCTTTAATAAAGTGACGACGCAAACAGTTCTGCAGAAAAATACCTTTATTCTACAGCATGGGTGTCAAACTCTGGCCCGCCGTGTAATTTCACTTGGCCCTTGAGGCGATAATTAACACTAAAGCTGGCCCGCCGATCCTCCCGGGAGTCTTCCAAACGCCAGCCAGCCAGCCAGCCAGCCAGCCAGCCAACACCCTCAGTGTAACCTGTATCGCTGTTGATGAAGTATGCGTTGCATTCACTCGTGTGTGCGTTCAGAAGCCGCACATATCTTGTGACTGGGTCTGAATGATGCTAGAATGGATGAAAAGCGGACGTGACGATAGCTTGTAGAGTATGTTAAAGGTTAATTTGTTCAACCTTGGCTTTGTTCAGTTTTAAATTTTGGCCCACTCTGTATTTGAGTTTGACACCCCTGTGTTAGATTGTTAGTATGGACATATACTTTTATATAACAGGCTACATATTTAATGAAATATAATTACTGTAATTTCACATGAATTTGAAAGTAATTTAAGAAAACAGAAAATGCTATGTATAATTAATTTGGTATTTTTCTGTAAAAAAAATTTGAAATATACATACTTTGTCATTACTGGCATATTACTTAAAATAACAGGCGGATTGTTTATTTACAGATAATGTCTTCAATTCTACAGTTTTATAAACTATTTTTAAAAAAAAAGAAAAATTACAGTAGAAATTTAGAGTAAATTAACCATAAAAATATTTTTTTTCACAGTGTACATTATTTCAACCTATAAGGTTTCACTGTATTTATTGTGTGTGAAACCGAAGGTTCCCTGGCCTGCACTTTGCAGGCTCAATGTCCACAACATTAAGTGAAGTCATAATGGAGCTTTGAACCCAGGAGACAAGTGGCACAGCAGATAACACTTATGCAGCTTATTATCACCTTGCTTGTGCTGCTTGCCTACACTTATCTCACCTGGAAATTCAAATGTGTCATAAATATTGGAAATATTTCAATTGAATATATTCCTACAAAGTAACTCCTTGTGGCAGAGGATGAGATTAATTATAAAGTTTAGGAGGCAGAGGACATCCTGTCAATTTTTGGTTTAAGTGAAGCTGGGAAGTGGATTTAGAATGTGAATATTATTTAGGGAGGGGAAAACCTGCTTGGTTGTGGTGGCATTATCTGACAATGTGGCACGGTGAATAATTAATTAAATGTATGACGTTTCCGTTTCCATACATCCTCCCAGTGGAAGAAAGAACGGAATAATACATATGCATGCATCCATATGTTCTAGTGTGTCGCATATACTCACAATGTAAAGGATGTTGAGCGCGCACAGGGAGTGTTTGGAGCAGGTGAATCCGGCGCAACCCATTTTGGCCGATAAATAAACAGCAACAAATAATAGAAATATGATACAATATCAGCTCTCGATTACATCCAGATGGGCTAAAATAATCCAGAGGCAATGGACGGTCCAAGCCAGTCCAAGCAACCACGGCCCGCTCTAGTGTCAAAACACATACTGAACCAGAGAGAAACACGGAAGTTGAACCCGGTTGTAAAAAATAAAAGCACGTACAAAAGCGCGATGAAACGCATTTTGGAAGAATTGTTATACATTAGCGAACACACGTTCATTTTCTAGTCATTCTATGTGGTTTATGATGTCAAAAATATTGTATTTTGTCCTCACTGGGATAATCCAATATATGTTAAAACACGATGTGGGATTAAACTTTTATTTTTTTGAATGATCAATGTTTTCAGCGTTTTTGAATACGATTTTTTAAATAATATTTACAATATAACATGTCATACATTACCTAAACATGTACTAAATTACCTAAAATTTCATTTTGAGGTTAATCTGTGGTCAACCATTACAACTTGACACAAAGAGGGCGGAGCAGCCGGTCTGCTGATTAGCAAAGTGTCCTGTTATTTCCTTCCTCGGAGGAACTAAACGTGTTTCCAAAAGTGTGGGTCTGTGCACTTCGTTCCTGAGCGCACTCATTTTGATAGTAAGTACTGTTCCAAATGTAGACAGTGAGAAAAATTATCTCACCTTACCTTATAATGCACCTTTAAACTAACTAAACACAGCTGGCTGTAAAGATGGACGAGAGAGAATGCAGGCTGTGTCATGTTTGTGTTTGCTATTAACATTGAATAAATAAATACATCTTTAAATAGTTCCTTAAATGTGTCAATGATTATAATTTGGACTAAATACATACATGTGTTATGACATGTGTCATTCTTTAAATCAATTATTTCATGATTTAGTTGTATTTTTTACCATTAAAATCAATTGTTGTCTTTAAAAATTAATTTAATTATTTAACGTTTTTGTTTTTTTCAAATTCATCCCAATTGGCCCTCCATATACAGTACGTCAATACGTGCTGTTAGCAAACACATATAACCTTAGAGGAAAATGTAATTTAAAACATTTGTATGCTCGTACAACACTTAAAACATTTAGCATATCACTATGTGCAATTCAATTATGGAATGGATTAACCAAGGAAATCAAACAAAGCACCAATATGATTCAGTTTAGGACTGTTCAAACTACAAGTGTTCATAAAGTACACAGAACAAGAATTATAATGAACATCTTGAACCCTTTCTTTCCTTTTTTTTAATAGTAACAAATATTATTTATGTATTTAATATTTGTTTACTTACTATGGTATATTATTTATTTATTATTTATTTGTTCACTATTCTGATACAGAGAACAAGGAAATTGGATAAAATTGCTATGGTATGAAAAGGGGTAGGATTAAATAAGCTCTGCTTCTTCCTACTCCTTTTCGGATGTGCTGTAATGAAACAACTGGAATTGTGTGATGCATTACATTGTATCGTATGCATGTTCAAAATAAACTGAAACTGAACTGCACTGAACTGAACGATCGTGCATCTTCAGAGCCAGCTGTGGCTATAGTTTAAAGGTGCATTATGTCATGTGATTATGTAATGGTAATATAAATGTAATGTCTACTGTAGTAGATAGTTAAATGTGTCATTAATTGTAATTTGAACTAAATACATAAACATGTTATTAAAAGTATCATTAATTTGTTTAATGTAAATTTACATTAAATTATTTAATTAATCAATTATTTCATGATTTAATCATTTGTTTTGTGATTTATTAAATTATTAATTGAAGCATTTCATGATTTAAAGATGTATCAAATCCGGGGTTCTTAATCTTTTTGACCACGGGCCCCAACTTTTCCACTACAGAGGGACCCAAGGCCCACTCAAATATTGACACTGAATTAGTCATCTTATTCTTGATTTTATTTGTATTTAATATCTATTTCTAACCAACTTACAGTTTAACAAGATAAACCTAAAAAATAAAAACCTTAAACCTAAAAATAAATGCTTATCAAATGTACTGCAAAGAAAAGGGACTCATTAAAACTGATGAAAAATACACGCACGTTAGTGTTGTCCCGATACCAATATTTTAGTACCGGTACCAAAATGTATTTCTATACTTTTCGGTGCTTTTCTAAATAAGGGGGACCACAATAAAAGGCATTATTGCATACTTGCCAACCCTCCCGGTTTTACCGGGAGACTGCCGGAATTCAGCGCCTCTCCCGAAACCTCCCGGAAGAAATTTTCTCCCGATAAACTCCCGGAATTCAGCCGGAGCTGGAGGGGGCCTCCAGCTCAATGCGGACCTGAGTGGGGACAGCGGCGACAGTCTGTTTTCACGTCCGCTTTCCCACGATATAAACAGCGTGCCTGCCCAATCACGTTATAACTATAGAATGATCGAGGGCGAGTTCTTGGTTTCTTATGTGGGTTTATTGTTAGGCAGTTTCATTAACGTCCTTCCAGCGCGGTAACAACACACAACAACAGCAGTCACGTTTTCGTCTACCGTAAAGCAGTTCGTCTGCCGTAAACAGCAATGTTGTGACACTCTTAAACAGGACAATACTGCCATCTACTGGATAGCCTCCGGTACACTGAAATTCAAGTATTTCTTTTATTTATATGTATATTAAAATAAATATATATATGTATATATATATATAGCTAGAATTTACTGAAAGTCAAGTATTTCATACATATATATATATATATATATGAAATATATATGAAATACTCGAGTTGGTGAATTCTAGCTGTAAATATACTCCTCCCCTCTTAACCACGCCCCCAACCACACCCCCATCCTGTCCCCACCCCACCCCCGACCACGCCCCATCCCGTTCGCCGCTAACTAGCTAGCATGTCTAAAAGCACTTCTTCCTGAGGGCGTTTCAGTGTTATAGCTTCACCTTTATCTTTAGTTTTTAGACCAAAATGCGTCCATTCTCCCTTTTCTGTCTACACACATTGTCTGTTTGTAAGTACTCCGTGATTGTGCGCTGTCGAACACGCTCCTCTGCTCGCAAAACCAGCAATGTCATGACGTGACGATGCGGCGTCACGTCATGACATTGCTGGTTTCAAACAGAGTATAGTACCGTTTTTGATTCATTAGTACCGCGATACTATCTCCTAATGCACATACAATTTAACAGTGCTAAAGTGAATACATTGTAACTAAATCAATAATAATATATATGTTTCTTAAATAAAATGTCAATAAGTGAAAATGAAAATACCTCTTCTCCGCGTTAGTCATAATTTTTGCTCGTAAAAAAACCTCTGTAACTTTAGCTCGAGATTTCTGCTGTTTGTTTTATATTGTCATTACTGCCACATGTGGTGGAAAAGTGTATTACAACTGAGTACTGCTGCGGCCCTTATGGACCACAGCTACGAAACAGATATTTTTTTGCGGCCCTCAAGGAGGCACCTATGGTTAAGAAACACTTTATTAAATTATTTATTTATTAATGACACATTTAAATAATAATTTAAATATTTTGTATTAATGTAATTTTGTCCCATTTTGCCCTCCATATTGAGGGCCCATACTGTCCTACATTATTGGGTTTTCGGAATTTTTTTATCATACATAGTAGCCTACAGAGGGTGAAATCTTTGTACAAATACGATAATCATTGTTTGTCTGGCAATGGGGTGCGTGAATGCATCCAAAATCGGTATCGTTTCTAAGACTAGTATCAGTATCAGATTGATATTAGCGCCGCCACATTGTTTCTATTTTTTCTTTTAGTATTGTTTTGTTGGTTTGTTTTGTAGTTCATATTGTTACATTGTTGATACGGTAACACTGATGGATTATTTTTGTTGATATTGCATATATTCATACATTGTTCTACTGCTTAGAGAGCCAGTAGTAGTTTTTGCTTTTCTTAACTTCTTTTGCCTTTTGATTTGTTCAAGCCATTGTATGTAAAAAAAAAAAGAAAAAAAAAAAGAAAAGAAAAACTTTTTTTTTTAAATTGTATTGTTTGGATTGATATTTTTACATTGCAATGATGTGCAATGACCTTCACACCAAACAGGTCAGGAATTGATGCCTTTGGATTTTTAAATTTTGTATTACTTAAATTCATACGCTCTAATCACTGTTAATACAGGTTGTTTATTGAGATGATAACAAGAAAAGAAGGGAGTAATTCACTTTTAATAAAAAGGTTAATGATTTATTATCATTTGTTTGTGTGATAATACCAAAAAACATTTGGAGTATTTCTTACCTTCTACTCAATTTTTACGCGATTTACATGAAAACTTAATGATTGTCTTTGTTTTGTCTGAAAGTCCATTTTAGAGGTGGCGACTTGTCCAGGGTGTACCCCGCCTTCCGCCCGAATGCAGCTGAGAAAGGCTTCAGCACCCACCGCAATCCCGAAAGGGACAAGTGGTAGAAAATGGATGGATGGATGATCTTGAATATGTAATTCATTCACTATCAGCACCCTCATTCATTCATTCATTTATTATTTCTTTCTTTCTTTTTTCATTCATTCATTCATTAATTTATTCATTCATTCATTCAGCAGAGGATACAAACATCAGTTTTGCATCTGACAAACAAAAAAACACACATCCTGGCTTCCTTGCTGATAAAACATGGTACTAGTGACTAGCAAGTCTTACATACTATATTAGCAAGAATCACGATGTAACTTTACAAACATGAAACAGGCGGTAGATCCTACAGCACAGGTGTCAAACTCAAGGCCCGGGGGCCAGATCTGGCCCGTAACATAATTTTATCTGGCTCGCAAACACCTGGAAATGATATGTCAATAAAGTATTTAATATTTTCTCACTAAATGTAATGGATTTTTTTCATTTTGACTGAAAAAATATATGTACTGCTTGAAATTGCATGCCTTTTAAACTTTAATAGTATCCAATATCGCAACAAATATTACAGTATATTATCATACTTTCCAAACATTTTTGTCTGAATAAAAATAAATAAATCAAATCAAATTTATTTATAAAGCACATTTAAAATTTACCACAGGGGTAGCCAAAGTGCTGTACAATGGGCAGGTTAAAAATAATACGAGAACCGAGCAAACACAACACAACACAAACAGAACACGATAAAAAATAAATAAATAAAATATAAAAACATAAAAACAGGTTCAAAGCAGGTGTATTATGGGGCGCCATTGCAGGATGGGTATCACTCAGTGTTAAAAGCCATGGAATAAAAGTATGTTTTTAAGAGAGATTTAAAAACAGGAAGAGAGGAGGCTTGTCCAACACTCAGAGGTACGTCGTTCCAGAGCTTGCGAGCAGCAGCGGCGAAAGCTCTGTCACCTCTAAGCTTCAGCCTTGTGTCCGGGACCGTCAGTAGCAGCTGATCGGCTGATCTTAGGGATCGGGTGGGGCAGTAAGGCTGAAGGAGGTCGGAGAGATATGTTGGCGCGAGGTTGTTTAGACATTTAAAAACAAATAAAAGGAGTTTAAAATTGATTCTGTAACGCACAGGGAGCCAGTGAAGGGACGCTAATATAGGGGTGATGTGCTCACGTCTGCGGGTCTGTGTTAGCAGACGAGCAGCAGAGTTCTGCACGAGCTGCAGGCGGGCGAGGGAGGCCTGGCTAATGCCTACATACAGGGCATTGCAGTAGTCTAAACGAGTCGAGATAAAGGCGTGGATTAATTTCTCGAGATCATGTCCTGATAGAAGCGGTTTCACTTTCGCTATTTGGCGTAATTGATAAAAGCTTTTTTGTACGACGCTGCTGATTTGTTTTTCGAATTTAAAATCTGAGTCGAACTTTACCCCCAGGTTTGTGACACAGTCGCTGAGATACGGGGTCAGAGTGCCGAGGTCAACGTTGAGGGAGGGGGAGCGACCTGGACCGAACAACATAACTTCTGTTTTGTCTTCATTTAGGCTCAGGAAGTTAGCTGAAAGCCAGGCTTTGATGTCGTGCAGGCAGTCAATAAGACGTTGAACCGTGTTATTAAATACTTAAATATCTGCTTGAATTATGATTTTACAGCAAACTACCCTCCAAATTAATAAAAATTACAATAAATTTGACGGTGTTCTTTACAGCATATAACTGTAAATTGAAAACAATTCTGTAGATTGAACTGCCAGTTTTTGACTGTACAATCTACGGTTGTTGTTTTTAACGGTGTAAATACTGGCAGCTAAGTTGCCAGAATAAAAAACAACTTGTACTGTTTTTTCCATTAACAATATAATGTTGTAAAAAACAATTTAATAAATTTAATAGTAAAATTCTGGCAACTAAGCTGCCAGCTTTTTCCGTAACCCCCCCCCCCCCACCCCCCAAAAAACAATGGTACTGTTTTTCTATTTACCGTAAAATGTTGTAAAAATCAAAACAAAACAACAACACTATATTTTACAGTGAAATGTTGTAAATGTAAAGTTTTTACTGTAAAATCGACTACTAATATATATATATATATATATATATATATATATATATATATATATATATATATATATATAATTAATAATAAAATCCAGAGGCAAATTCATACATTATTTACTGTTACATGTGGCCCTCTGATGGCAGCCGTAACTGCGATGTGGCCCTCAATGAAAACCATTTTGACATCCCTGTTCTACAGTGTACAAAGCAGAAATTCATGGTGTAAAATATATCGGCATACAATATTTTGGCGACATTGTGACAAGCAGACCAGCCAGTAAGCCACGTCAGAGAATGTATATATAATTCTGTTTAATGGACACATTTTAATATTATGTTTTTATTATTATTATTATTATTATTTTTAATCATGGCGAGTCCACCTTGACAGCACCACCATGTTACATTTTTAAATAGTCAAAAAAATTAGACTAAAAAATTTGTGATGTATTTTATTGTGATTGTAATCCTAATCCATAAATTAAAGGCAAACACACAAAATCAAAAGAAAATCTCAGGTGTGTGTCAGTCCTGTACATGTACAGTATTTATTTGCAGTATCGCCCGCCCCTCCAATGCAGTATACCATGTGTGTTATAAAATACCCCTTGGGTTGTAATTTAAATGATTTGTCTTTCTTTTATAGTATGATATCATTGTGTATATGTATGCGCTATCAGATAAATCCGCCTGCCCTGTTGTTTGCTAGTGGTACGATCCAAGACCGGCTCATCCGTCTCAAGTGTTTCCTGTAATTCATCACTCCTCTTGAGGACTGTTCTACTGAGACTTTGTTCACTGACCGGCCAAAGAACCAGATCTGATCCGACTTACAATGGCTGCGCCTCACAAGGGAGAACTTACAGCATCTGAGAGGAAAATCTTACAAGTTATTGAAGCTGGTAAGTAGTCTTTCCTATTTGCTCGTCATATTTGTTGTATCTCGACCATTTTTGTTATCACAGTGTTCATACAAACATGGACACCATTAGTCACAACTGTTAATAAAATGCTTTATACAAAGTGTTCTTTCTCATATTATTTCCTATTTCCACAACCATAGCTCATTCATTTCCCCTTCTTTTGCATTTCATACTTGTTAATGACACCCATGTTTTTATTTATTTATAACTTTTGAGGCAAAAAAGGTAAGTCAAGACTTTAGTTATGGGGTAAAATAAATGATGTTTTTTCTAAATATGAGTACAGTATTTATGTTCATTTGTTCCAGACGATAGGTAAAGTTTTGTTTATAAATTATATATTTTCATAGTTTCAGCATAATTTTTTTTTTTTACTTTCTGAATAAGTTTAACATTCTTAGAGCCCTCTAGAAATGAGAATAACACCCTTATCGTCTCCTTACATTTGTTTTACCCAATATAGAAAACAGAAAACCAGACACACATACTCTTATATGTAGAAGACTGAAAATACTGCAAATTGTTCCATGACAAGCCACAATATAATACAGTACTTTAGATTTATCACTTTGAGTTCCTTTTGTCGTTTTCATGTTTGAAAATGTTTGATTTAAACCAAAACTAAGTAATATATGCATATTTTACTCTCAAAACAGTAAGGAACAGTTCTATGATCTTTTTTTTTAATAAATATTGGGGAAGTGTGACTTTAATGTTTTTTTTCTGATATTGACCATGTATATCCTTAAATATTGTGCACCCATTTTACAAATCTAAATGTTTTAAATGGCTAAGTCTTCCCTCGTGCATAATGAGCAAAAAAAAAAACAGTTTTAGCCCTCATTGGCTTCAAGAAAAAATATTTGGGGTTAAAGGTCTTCTGCATACCCGTGTACCAACTATTATATAAATATTAAAAAACATGTTATACAAATCACCATTGGCATAAACTTTACATTGGTATGTGGTTGAATATATTGTAGGCCAACATAAGCATTCTAATATGATATCCTAACGTTTTGTTGTTGTTGCTCTTTACAGTGATAGCTATAAACTGTCATCAGAATTTCATTACTTTATATGCCCATTATATGCCCATTCCCGCTGTTCTGTATTTGATTCTAATATTATATTTTTCCATTAGTATGCATTATAACATTAGCAACATGTTATTGTGTTTATATCATAAAGATATTTTTACTGTGCAGGTGATGTGCAGGAGGCGGCCCAACTACTTGCGAGTGATGATGTACGAGTCAACTGCTTGGATGAGGTACTGAAATACTGCAGATGATCCAACTTAATGTATTATTTGTTTTTTAAACAGGCTAAAGCCAATGCAACATATATACTATATGATGTTATGTATAGGATGTTGAATATATATACTGTAAATATATTTAAAAAATACATACAGACAAATGTATTATTGTTATTGTCATTATTATCAACAGTTGAACTTCTTGTAATAGTAATTTTTTTTTGCATTTTAGTTAGTTTTAATACAAACTAAAGCATATTGATCTATCGATTGTTTAACTGTATTTGTAGAAAAAGAAAAGTCTACAAATGCCCCCCAGGCCTCATTTTGGACACCCTTTAATTATGCCAAATAAAATGAGAAAAAAGTAAACAACTTGTTGACTTCATGTTTTCACATTTATTTTGTATTAGAACAGAAATAATGATGATGATGATAATAGAAGTAATACTTTTAACAGGAAATACACTGATGTGGACAATAAGCAAAAATAAATGTGATGATTTGCACATAAAAATACATGACATTAACATCAGAAAACCATAACATGTGGTAAACAATGTTATTTTTATTTTTCGAGATTGATTTCAATTTCAATTCTTTATTTCAAATAGGGACAACACATAATAATGAACATATGAATAATATGTAAATATGTCAGGTTTTAGCCAAATTTTAATTTCAACCTGTAGTCCCCAGACATATTGGTGTATACAAATACAGTCAAATGACAATAACATTAACAATAAAAACACAGAGAACAGTCAGGATTACCACCCCAGACTCATTAACGTTCAGGTAATTAAAGGAGAGTTTAAAAACCAGGTAACTAATTTAAGAATAAAAATTAAATACAATTAAATTAAACAAAAGATTAATCTATATGTATTGCATTGCACATAGCCCAAATGAAATGTCAGGATGTAAAAGTATAGACGTAAAAATGTTTATGTTATTAAAGTGGTACCTCAAGTTACGAGCTAATTGTTATGCTACGAGCAAAAATTTGGGGTTAGGAGCCTCCCCACCAATAGTTGGCGTAGCGAAGGTCCAGACCCTATAAGATCCGACCAAAACATCCGGTCTTACTATCTAGCATTAGCTTATCAATCAATCAATCAATCAATCCATCAAACAATATCAATATTCTTTATTTAGCTAGGTAAAATCTATTTTCCAGGAGTGACCTGGCCAACAAAGTTACAGCAATACACAAAACAGCAGAAGTCACACACCACAATTAAAAAATAAACACAAGTATTTCCAAAAAAATTGAAAAATGTTTCATTAAAAACATTTAAAAACAAATAGCATGCCTAATAGAAATAGTTTCTCGAGCCTTTAAAATGCCCTTGAATTCCCCCAAAGAGATCAGCTCGGGCAACCAGGGGTCCCCACATCGCGATCCCTTCCAAGGTTTAGATTTAGATTTAGATTTAGATTTATTGGTCCCCTTGGGGAAATTCATTGTCACTGCCATACATTTGAACAATAGACATTACACATCACAAAAAAATAACAAAAAGACATCCTACATGACCAACACACATTTACAGGCTTGTCAGACAGGTCGGCCGGGCCTGCTGTTAAGGGCGGCTATAGCTGCAGGGATAAGGCTTTTCCTGAGGCGGGCCCTCCGGAATTTGATAGTTCTGTACCTGCGCCCTGATGGTAGTGGGATGATGTATTGGTGTAGTGGGTGAGTGATATCCTGGACTATTGTTTTTGCCAGTCGAGTGATGGACCTCTGGTTTAAGTCTGAAATGTTGGGTGTGGGTAGGCCGATGATTTTAGTTGCTATGTTTGTAATGCGTGTGAGTTTGGTCCGGTTGGTTACAGAAAGCATGGTGAAAAAACATGTGGAACAGTACATAAGGATGGGTTGAACAATGCTTTGGTAAAGTAATAACAGGAAATGAGGTGCAACGTATAGTCCTTTAAGTTTTCAGATGGCTGACAGTCTTTGTTGATTTCTTTTTTGAATGTCCGTGGTGTGCTGATTAGGGTTGGGTATCGAGTATCGAGTATCGATTGGAACCGGGACTAACTTTCCGATTCTCCCGGTATCGTTCAAAAGTTTAAATTTCGATTCCTATTTTCGATACCCAGTGCGCCGACCGGGAAAAAAAAAAAAAAAAAAAAAAAAAGTCAGCCGAACCGGAAGAAAAAGCCGCTGAGCACCAACGAAGAAGCACCCACCGCCGGAAGTGTTAGCATAGCCGAGCGAGTCAGTCAAGCTCAAGCATGGATAGCGGGCGTCGGCGGTCGAAAGTGTGGCTTTACTTTACAAAAAAAAAATGAAATAACCACGAAATAACAGAGCTCCATGTCCATCAAGAAACGAGTGGAGAGAGG
The DNA here is from genome assembly GCF_033978785.1 of Entelurus aequoreus. NCBI lineage: Eukaryota > Metazoa > Chordata > Actinopteri > Syngnathiformes > Syngnathidae > Entelurus > Entelurus aequoreus. Next base: position 48,657,892 of record NC_084738.1, on the reverse strand, counting down.
GAGCTGCAGATGTACCAGGACGTTCCACCGATACTTATGTCTGACGACCCTGCTGCATGGTGATGGTCCGGTGGAACCAACAAAAGACTTATCCTTTGCTGTCAGATCGCGCTTTCTCCTATTTATGCGTTCAAGTTTCTTCCACACCCAGCGAACGTGTATTTTCCACAGCAGGAGACATTATCTGTCCAGAACGCTCACCCATCCTTCCTGAGAAGGCGGATATGGTCATTTTCCTAAACAAGAACTGTCTCTGATTTTATACTTCACCTGCTGCTAATATGGACTGGGTTTTGCAAGTTGTTTCTTATTGTTTATTTGCTTTTCTGCAGCAGGTTAGCCCATCAGTGGGAGCACGGTAACATTTTTAAGTACCTGCAGCATCATACACTTGTGTGTGTAAATGTGTTTTCATGAGGTTTTCAAAAATAAAACTCTCTTGAGGAAAGTGTACCCCTGGGAAAATGTATTCATAATTTATAATATTTATATTCAAGTTCATAGATTTGATATTTATATTCTAGTTGAAAACAGCCCTGAGAGGAATTTATAGTACAGTTCATAAAAAGTTAATAGAATTAAAATTGATGGAGAATGTCAGACTATTTCATTCAGAAAGACTGTAGGTTAGCTAGCTCATTTAAAATATCCTAAACTTTTTTTTGACCCTGCCTCTTAAAAGAATCGGAATCGAGAATCGTCAGGAATCGGAATCGAAACAAAGAACCGGAATCGGAATCGTTCGAATTCAAACGATACCCAACCCTAGTGCTGATCAAAGGTGAGTTTATTGTCCAAGGTTACGCCCAGGTATTTAAAAGTGTCAACTGTTTTACCTGTTTGTGTGTTTATGATGATGGGGTTCTGAGGTGAGGGGGGGTTGAACCATATTTATTTTGTTTTATTGACATTGATAACTGGCTGTGCATGACTCTGTGAAATGTTTGACTGTGTTATGATAGTCCAGGACGGATTGACTGTTTCTCGTTGTTCCCATTGGGTTGAGTTTTTTCTTGCCCTGATGTGGTATCTGAGCCGAGGATGTCATTGTGGCTTGTGCAGCCCTTTGAGACACTTGTGATTAAGGGCTATATAAATAAATGTTACTTGATCGATTGATACATTCTATTGTATTGTTTTTCATGCAATATTTCTAATCTAAAATTGTATTTTTTAAAAGCATGTTACTTAAAATTGTGCTGTTTCGGGGGAGCCAAGCACCGATTAAATAGAGTTCTGCTAACCAATTAAGCTCGTATCCCGAGGTACCAATCTATATTATAATTTTATTATTAATATTTATTGAACACTTTAATTTAAATTTGTTAAAAACAATTATTTCATCAAGCTCTGCTGCTGTGTTATTTAATAATAATAATAATACCTGGGATTTATATAGCGCTTTTCTAAGTACCCAAAGTCGCTTTACATGTTAAAAACCCATCATTCATTCACACCTGGTGGTGGTAAGCTACTTTCGTAGCCACAGTTGCCCTCGGGTAGACTGACGGAAGCGTGGCTGCCAATTTGCGCCTACGGCCCCTCCGACCACCACCTATCATTCATTCAACATTCATTCACCGGTGTGAGCGGCACCGGGGGCAAGGGTGAAGTGTCCTGCCCAAGGACACAACGGCATGGTCAGAGGCGGGGAGCGAACCTGCAACCCTCAGGTTTCTGACACGGGCACTCTACCCACTACGCCATGCCGCCCCCAATATTTGTTGCCTATCATATGTACTTATTATATAACTGACAGTCAGTGATGAGCAAACTACTTGGAAAATGTAGTAAGCTAAGCTACAAGTTACTCTCAATTAAACTTAGTTAAGCTACAGGGAAAGCTAGTCCCGGAGAATTGTAGCAAGCTACACTACAAGCTACACGGCAAAAGTAGCTTGCTACATCAAAGCTATGTTTAACGGCATTTATATCTATGGGCCTACATGTATAATATCAATGTTAATGTAACTGAGAGTGTACCCAGTAAGGGTCCATTACTATTAACTATCTGTCATTTAGCTGGGGACACCCTACAACTACCTCTAGGGGTGCCCACATGCCACTGTATTTATTTATTTAGAATGCCTTTTCTTTTGCCCACCCCTATAATGTTATTAATTTGTTCTGCCTACAGTAAAAAAAAAACAGCATCTATTGATGTCTGGACAAAAAAAAAACTAGGGATGTCCGATAATGGCTTTTTTGCCGATATCCGATATTCCAATATTGTCCAACTCTTAATTACCGATACCGATATCCAATGTTCCCTCTAAGGTGCGCGCCTGTGCAATTGCGCACTGCTCAAGCGTCCTCTGTGCACGGCAAATCTATGCCACGCACAAAATCAAATAAAAAAATAAGCGCATAACAATTTTCGACACGACACAAACACGACAGAGAAAACAGTTTTCGTCATCATTGTTCAAATATTGTAACGTCTGTAGAGACGCTTTGAGGACATGAATTCCATCGATCACTTTACTGAGCAAAACTCTTTATTGTCGGCCATAAACACATCACCAAAACATTAGTAAAAAAATTATATCCAGCAAAACTGGTCATTTTCTGCAGTACAAACCAGACCAAAACCAACTTTGTTATATCAACAGCAGCCGCTCGCTCTTTCTCACTTGCGCCAACACATGCACATATGGCACTTAGCCAGTGATGCGTTTACAGCCACACAAAAAGTCGGACAACTCCAACACCACACATAAAGTGTAATTCCAGGTCGTTACACTATGATTTACCAATCAAATGTGTGCTTATTCTAGTGTCATTTATTAGGAATCTTCATTTATAAATATTAATCATGAAATGCTGTTAGTATACTAAATAAATACTAATACAAATATATTTTTTACAAACAGGAAGTTGCAGGAATGTACACATGATCCCCTGCTTACATCTCATTGTGCAACATGTGAATGTTTTAATGGGAACTAAATGCAATGTCTGAAAGGGGTACAAATTATTTCCAAAGCAGGACCTCCACCCAGACAAACAATACAAGTACACAATTCATGAAAAACAATATTTTTTGTTATTGTCATTGTAAGTGGGCCTAAACACTTATATTAGAAAATAACCTCATGGCTCATGACTGCTGTCATTTGATTATAATAATAAGAGAATGTTGTCTGTCTATCTGTGTTGGCCCTGCGATGTGGTGGGGACTTGTCCAGGGTGTACCCCGCCTTCCGCCCGAATGCAGCTGAGATAGGCTTCAGCACCCCCCGCGACCCCGAAAGGGACAAGCGGTAGAAAATGGATGGATGGATGGAGATTTAACTTGTTATTTAGTCAGGTTTGGGACAGGTGTGCTGCTGGTGTAGCCACAGTGTGCACGTCTGATGTTGCTCACATGGGCTCCACTGAATGCTCAGGGAGTTTTTGCGTTTGCTCACACACATGAAAAATTGGAGGGAACATTGCCGATATCAACCGATACCGATATATACAGTCGTGGAATTAACACATTATTATGCCTAATTTGGACAACCAGGTATGGTGAAAATAAGGTCCTTTTTTTAAAATTTATAAAATAAGATAAATAAATTAAAAACATTTTCTTGAATAAAAAAGAAAGTAAAACAATATAAAACAGTTACATAGAAACTAGTAATTAATGAAAATGCGTAAAATTAACTGTTAAAGGTTAGTACTATTAGTGGACCAGCAGCACGCACAATCATGTGTGCTTACGGACTGCATCCCTTGCAGACTGTATTGATATATATTGATATATAATGTAGGAACCAGAATATTAATAACAGAAAGAAACAACCCTTTTGTGTGAATGAGTGTGAATGAGTGTAAATGGGGGAGGGAGGTTTTTTGGGTTGGTGCACTAATTGTAAGTGTATCTTGTGTTTTTTATGTTGATTTAATAGAGAAAAAACAAAAACAAAAAAAACCTGATACCGGTAATTTCCGATATTACATTTTAAAGCATTTATCGGCCGATATTATCGGACATCTCTAGAAAAAACAATAACTTGTGTGTTGTTTGGAAACAGTTGGTAATGGTTATGTGCAGTAAAACTTTTCATGCACTCAACTTACCTTAATTTGTGTTCCTAAATTTGTGTTGGACGTCTTCGATGAAGAGAGCAGTTATGATTTTGGTTTACAGAGTAAACAACTTAAAACTAAGGTTTTGGGCATTGTTTTCTCTGAACGCATACATTTGTCTAAATATGGCTAAGAACACGCATTATTGTGGGTTTCCTGGTTGTCGTCTTCATCACTAAAAGAAAAATCTAATCTGCTGGAGAGAATCCCTCTGCCATTTTCAAATATGTTTCTTTTTTTGAGTTGTCAGCTTGAATCGTCCCTCTGTCTCCGACTCCCTTGTCGTCATGTGACATGACTGTGTGACTGTTATGATTTTGCTTACTAGTTTCGATGACCCACCTTATCTTGCGTCTGATTGACCAGTCCGTAATGTTTCACCATAACCTTAGCCAATTGTGACTCCTCATACAAACAACAACCAATCATCATGGATTTTCTCCACATGGATGGATGTTCTCTTTCATCAAGATCATTGTATTTTCTCCAATTTTTTGGGGGGCCTTGATTCGGAGTCCATTTTCTTTTTTGTAGTTTGTAGCTTTGATGTAAGCTACCTATAGCTATGAGTCTAAACGTAGCTAAGCCCCAGGAAAAGCTACACGTTCAAAATGTAGTAATGCTACATGTAGCTTGTTACTGCCCATCACTGCTAATAGTTATCTAACTTTAATCAAGTAACTGCTAAGACACACAGCCAAACTCCCGTATCAGCCAATATTGATGATATTGGTGATATTTAATCTGCTTGGTGTGAGTTGAAGCATAAAAGTAAAGACTCCTTGTCTCCAAAGGAGTTACGTCAGGCAAGCATGTGTTGTCCATTGTGATAAAGACATATGGAGATGACTCCTGAGAGGCAGATGCCGCCCTCAGAGGTTTTTTGATAATAGACTGGCGCCACTATAAGTAGCTCACAGGCTCCTTCAATCCGTCACAATCAGGTGACACAGGTAGTACAAAAAGTTGTGTCATATAAGCAATCTTGCATAAAGCAGGGGTGGGCAATACTGCACATTTTAATACAGAGTAAAGACAACTGATAAAGACATTTTTCAAGATGGCTGATGTATTTTGTGTGTGTTTTTATTTTTATTTTTTAATGTTGTTGAGAGTGATTATAATCAGAATATAAAACACACAATAAAGAGTTTAGGCTTTTTTAAGCAACAATTTAGGAGTAATTTAACAGTATAAAAATACAGCAATAAAATACAATGTTACATATCAAAATAACACAACAAGTATTAGTTTTCATTTAATTTAATTGTTAAGAAAAATAAAGTCAGTTGTGTAAAAAAAGCAAACAAATGCAAAAAACTACTATTTTCTCTTTTGGCAAACCCGAAACCCTCCTGAGTTTCTCAACAATATCAACAATATATATATAACAATATCAAAAATTTAATAATATATAAATATAATAATACCAACAACATGTAGACATAACAATATCAACAGCACAACAATAAATAAGTACAACAATAGCAATAATATAACACTATATGAATATAACAATATCAAAAATACAACAATGTCAACAATATATAACTTTAACAATATCAAAAATATATAAATATATAACAAAATCAAAAACATAACAATATCAACATTATATAATTATAACAATTCCAAAATATGGTTTATGGTTTGAGTTTATTTCCAACATGCATACAATTACAACATGATACATCACAATTTCCAGTTTCTCTTTAGAATGTATTCTTTTTATTGCAAGCATTTTTTTTATTCCTTTTGTCATTCATGGACAATGTTTGTCATAAAACATTATAAACGTGTTTACAAAATTACCATATGCTTCATCAACATAATGGTTGCTTAGAGTACGCACCGGCATTTATTTTGTCATTGGTGTTTTCAGCTGTGGGGTAGTAATCACGGCCCTTACTTAAACCTGCATTGCGATCTACTCAGTCTGGGTCTGTTGTTCGCCACTGGCTACTGTTGAGGTTTATGTTCCAGGCTATGCTAATTTAACTTGTGTACTACACTTTACCTGCGCTCCTACCGACAATCGCTGTGTTGTTTTGCCTTGGTTTTGGAATTAAAATATCATTCTTACCTCCAAGCTGCTTCCTGCCGTTTATCCTGCATCTTGGGCACATGACCTTCGCAGCAATGCGACCCACAGCATGATGCTTCCCCCCACCATGATGCTTCCCCCTACCATGCTTCACTTTAGGGAAGGTATTGGACTGGGGGATTTTTTAGTTTTCATGCATTTGCAAATAAATAAAAAACACTTTTCACTTTGTCATTATGGGGTATTGTCTGTAAAATTTTGAGGACAAAAATAAATGTATTTAATTTTGGCTGTAACATAACAACATTTGGAAAAAGTGAAGCCCTGTAAATACTTTCCGAATCACTGTACATACACAAAATTAGCACAGCAACATAGTATGAAATGTAATAAAACAACAGAAGAATCTAAATAAAAATTATGGACAAAAGGAGGAAATAATAATTCTCATTAGGTTTGTGGACAAAGCCACTAAGAAAATATTAAAGCAACCCCTATTTACTGTTTCAATGTCGTTATGTTGACCAGTCTGAGGGGCATCAACATAAGCGGGTTCCACTGTAATACAACACTGATATATTACAGGAGGAAGTTACCCACAAAACTCTATTATTATTAGAGATGTCCGATAATGGCATTTTTGTCGATATCCGATATTCCGATATTGTCCAACTCTTAATTACTGATTCCGATATCAACCGATACAGATATATACAGTCGTGGAATTAACACATTATTATGCCTAATTTTGTTGTGATGCCCCGCTGGATGCATTGAACAATGTAACTGTACCATGAATTGATTAACGTGGACCCCGACTAAAGCAAGTTGAAAAACTTATTCGGGTGTTACCATTTAGTGGTCAATTGTACAGAACATGTACTGTACTGTGCAATCTACTAATACAAGTTTCAATCAATCAATCAAAAACAAGGTTTTCCAAAATAAGAGAACAACTTCAACTCCAGTTATGGAAAAAAGTGCCAACATGGCACTGCCATATTTATAATTGAAGTCACAAAGTGCATTATTTTTTCTAACATACCTCAAAACAGCTTGGAATTTGGGGCATGCTCTCTCTGAGATAATCCTGATAGCCATTACAACTATGGGAAATACTATACTTTGACTTTCACAAAGTGCATTATTATTATTATTTTTTAAACATGCCTCAAAACAACAGCTACAAATACAATGAAGGCACACAGCTTCAGTCCAGAGTACCTTGAGACTTCCGAATTTGGGAGATGGGGGGTGGGGTTGAGGTGGGCGGGGTTTGGGGGCGGGTTTTGGTGGTAGCGGGGGAGGGGGTATATATTGTAGCGTCCCAGAAAAGTTAGTGCTGCAAGGGGTTCTGGGTATTTGTTCTGTTGTGTTTATGTTGTGTTACGGTGCGGATGTTCTCCCAAAATGTGTTTGTCATTCTTGTTTGGTGTGGGTTCACAGTGTGGCGCATATTTGTAACAGTGTTAAAGTTGTTTGTACGGACACCCTCAGTGTGACCTGTATGGCTATTGCATAAAGCCGTAGATATCATGTGACTGGGCCGGCACGCAAAGGCAGTGCCTTTAAAGTTTATTGGCGCTCTGTACTTCTCCCTATGTCCGTGTACACAGCGGCATTTTAAAAAGTAATGGACTTCACTTTTTGAAACCGATACCGATAATCTTGAAACCGATACCGATCATTTCCGATATTATATTTTAAAGCATTTATCGGCCGATAATATCGGCAGTCCGATATTATCGGACATTCCTAATTATTATTATTAGTAATAATAATGTCAACAATGTGCTACATATGTGTAGTACTGCAGGATATCTTTTTTTTTTTTTTTAAAACAACTTTGTTGTTTCTGCTTTGTGTCTAAAAGTATGGAATGACTCCACTGATGCATGCAGCCTACAAAGGCAAAGCCGATATGTGTCGTCTGCTGCTGCAGCATGGTGCTGATGTCAACTGCAATCAACACGAGTATGGATACACCGCTCTCATGTTTGCTGGATTGTCAGGTAAAAAAAAAAAAAAAAGTGTTTTATTGTGCCAATGCTTAAGTGTGGCTGGATCAAAAGAGACGTCGGAGATTCTTTACTGAACCAAAAGTTGCTTTATTACAAGCGAGCGTCAATATACAGGACTGCAGTTCCTGGAGGAGGTCAGGTCAAGAAAATGAGGCACTCCTAACTTGGAGAAGCCAAACCATAATTTTTTATATTTCTCCTTCCTGTCTCTGTGTGTGTGTGCTAAGTCAGGAGAGCGCATCTGACCATAAAAGGAGAAGTTTGTGTGTAAGTGTCTAAAAAACAACTGCTCTAAGTCACATCTTAAATATTGGCGTTGGGCAAAACATATAGTCTCTTCTCAAGGATAGGGCTATCACTTTTGCATTTTACAGCAACATGTCTCAGGGTTCATGCTTAACTAAAGGGAATTGCAAATTCCTGTTAATAAATTATAGTGTCACCCCGTAGGCAAGACGGACATCACTTCCATGATGCTGGACGCCGGTGCAGAGGCAGACCTTGTGAACTCAGTGGGTCGCACTGCAGCTCAGATGGCGGCTTTTGTGGGTGAGACGGACGCAGACAAGTCTGCAGTGTTAACGAGATGGCAAATCTGCGACCGCTCTTTTCCAGGCCAGCACGACTGCGTGACGGTGATCAACAACTTCTTTTCACTGGCAAGACTGGAGTACTACACCAGACCTCAGGGGCTGGAGCTAGAGCCAAGGCTGCCTCCGGGGCTAGCAGCACCCCTGCACAAAATCATTATGACGACCAACCTCAACCCAGTCAAGGTGAAGCCTGCTAAGTTACTCAGTACGAATTAACCTTTGAACCGCTTGTTGACTGACTTCTATTCTAGTGACAATTCTGCGTCTATTTGCATGCCTTAACGCGTCTACTGTACCGTTTCTGGAAACTGTAGTTAGTTGAAATTTGTCACGGAAAACATTAGTTTGTGGAAATTCAACTGATACAGTGGTACCTACACTTTTCATACAATTCAGTCTTTGACAAACTCTTTCATCAAAAGTTTCCCCCGGTTTTAGTCTACCGTCTCAGTTACCGTACGAACCAAACATTGTGCTTAACAAACTACTCAGTATGCCCGTTTAGGCCCTATCCTTCAGCGGATTTATGTGCTCAACAAATAATCCCACGTGTGTTATTAATACACTGTGTGAGTTCAACTGTGCTAGTAAGGTGAAACACAACGTGTTATAAAGACGTTTGCCTGTACCCAACTCCCAAGTCACTCGCCCGCAATTCTGTCGCCACTCTATTACATCATCACCAGTTGAAGCTGGAGTTCTTTGCTAACCAACACAGATACACAACAAGTCTCCATGCTTTATGCTGTTGAGCACGACTGCAAAATAATCCACCATGGGGCCAAAGAAAGTTGCGAGTGCCAGCACTTTGGTAGATAAGGTGAGAAACACTATTGAATACAAGAAAGAACTCGAAGCAAAGTTCAAAGGGGACGTACGTATGGTTCTCCCTCTCCGCTCATCGCTGTCTTTGTCAGAGTCTTCAACAAAGGTAAACATGATGTTTAATATTCATTTATCCATTTAATTCCTCATTTGTATGTATTTCACATTGTTTTTTGCATGTACAGCTATCATTATGCCCTATAAAATGTATTTTCTTTTCATATTTGTGGGTGTATAGAACGGATAAATTGGATTTAGATGATTTTCTATGGGGAAATTTGCTTCCGTTGTCGTACGATTCAGTCTTTGTCGGACCTTTAGGAACAGATTACAAAGGAACAACTGATTTACACAACAACACTGTTGGCTGGGACCGACTTTTCCGAAAGTAAGCAATCAAAACGTGATGACAAATAATACATGAATACAATGTGTGTAATGATGCATTTGACACAGGTTCATCAAAAAGTGCATACCAACATACAAACCCCAAAACCAGTGAAGTTGGCACGTTGTGAAAATCGTAAATAAAGACAGAATACAATGATTTGCAAATCCTTTTCAACCTATGTTCAATTGAATAGACTGCAAAGACAAGCTATTTAATGTTCGAACTGGAAAACGTTATTTTTTGGAATTTGATGCCTGCCACATGTTTCTAAAAAGCTGGTACAAGTGGCAAAAAAGACTGAGAAAGTTGAGGATTGCTCATCAAACACTCCCACAGGTGAACAGGCTAATTGGGAATAGGTGGGTGCCATTATTGGGTATAAAAGCAGCTTCCATGAAATGCTCAGTCATTCACAAACAAGGATGGGGTGAAGGTCACCCCTTTGTTAACAAATGCGTGAGCAAATTGTCGAACAGTTTAAAAACAACATTTCTCAATGAGTTATTGCAAGGAATTTATGGATTTCCCAGTCTAAGGTCTGTAATATACTCAAAAGGTTCAGAGAATCTGGAGAAATCACTGCACGTAACATTGAATGCCCGCGACCTTGGATCCCTCAGGCGGTACTACATCAAAAACCGACATCAGTATGTAAAGGATAACACCACATGGGCTCAGGAACACTTCAGAAAACCACTTTCAATAACTACAGTTTGTCGCTACATATGTAAGTGCAAGTTAAAACTCTACCATGCAAAGCAAAAGCCATTTATCAACAACACCCAGAAACTCCACCTGCTTCGCTGGGCCCGAGCTCATCTAAGATGGACGGATGCAAAGTGGAAAAGTGTTCTTTGGTCTGATGAGTCCGCAGAGCATGAGTTAGTAGCAATACCCTTTTACTTTCGAAAAATAAATGTATAAACATTTTGAATTTGGTCTGAAAATTGGGTGTTTCTCCAATGCCAATGAAATGTTTCTGGACGATGTAATCTTTTTGAACTGCAATGCACTTATTGCATGAAACTCTTTGGTTTGGCATTTGGATTCTGCAGTGAAACAAAAAAAGTAAGTCAGTTAGTCCAAGCCGGTTTATAAAAAACATATGTCTATTTTGCTTTCCCGGGTAGAAAAACAGATGGTTTTGAGTTCTTCTCGTGAGCTGGCACCACTCACAGTGAAGCAATGCATTGTGGGTTTGCTGTTGCCTGGTTACATAGGGTCTTGCATTCACAGTTTTTGCTCTGGTAGGACTTATCTGAGGGCCCCGCAAATGTTAAATGTTTTTTTGCTGGGTGATTTCACTTCAAAATACAGCATGACGATACTTTAGATAAAACTGTTTTGACCAAATAAATGATGTGCATTGAATTTAAACATTAAAAAAATGCTCCTGTATGACATTCTGAAAATGAAATTGCTTTTGTGTCAAGTGTGTTAAAGCTGATTTTAATCAAAATGCTAGTGTCATTATTCTGATTACAATTTATATCGTTTGACAGCACTAATATACTATAAATAGAAAAACCTATAATAACTACTTTTCATGCCTTATTTTTCTGTGTAATCCAAGTCATACGTGTCAGTGTCAGTAGCTCTCAGACACTATCTGACTATTGGACAGAAAATGTCAGCTTGTTGCGGACTACGTGGCTCAGTTGGTAGAGCGGCCGTGCCAGCAACCTGAGGGTTCCTGGTTTCATCCCTGGCTTCCGTCTTCCCAGTCACGTCCATTGTGTCCTTGACCAAGCCACTTCACCGTTGCTCCTGATGGGTCGTGGTTAGGGCCTTGCACGCCATCAGTGTGTGAATGGGTGAATGTGGAAATAGTGTCAAAGCACTTTGAGTACCTTGAAGGTAGAAAAGCACTATATCAGTAAAACCCATTTACCATTTAGCTTTCAAATGAGACCGAGGGGTCTTAAACTCAATGGTGGTAGAGGCGGGAATTGGAATTATGTTTTAACCACATGGCTATATATGTTAACAACTTCTACTTGCAGTTATAGTGACCCTAAATTACGGTAGGCCTTAAGTCATTATAAATGTTGAGTTGCGTTGAGTTGAGTTTGAGTTTATTTCGAACATGCATGCATACAACATGATACATCACAATTTCCAGTTTCTCTATTCAACTTGTTCGAAAAGGAGTAGGAAGAAGCAGAGTTTATTTAATCCTACCCCTTTTCCTTTGCATAGCAGTTGCTAAAACTTTAGTTCCCTTCCTGTTCTCAATTTATTCACAATATACTTCATAAGTAATAACAATAAAAATAAATAAATAAATAAATAATAATTGATGAAGTTAGTTATATTTCATAGGGTGAGATGAGTAAGATTATCTTGAAAATGAATGGATGGATGAGATAAATACATAGTTATCATAGTTCTTCTTCTTTGTACTTTGTAAACATTGAATGTAAAATTCAATGTAAAAATGTTATATTTTGACACTGTCGAGGTCCTAAGACAGGGGTCGGCAACCTTTACCACTCAAAGTAGTGTTGTGTCGTTCGCGAACGATCTGTTCGAACGAACGAATCTTTTGAGTGAACGTACTGAACCGAATCACTTCATGAACTGATTCGTTCCTTTCTCAGTTCAGTTGAGCTCCGCCACGACCATGCCGGTATGAGTGCAACTGGTGCATTCTGTGACTCACTGAACCCTCGACGTCGGCGAACGACGCAACCAGCTACTCATCATGGGTGCGGGGGGAGGGACTGAGCGAACGATTCGTTCACCGCGGATTAACGATATGAATCACTCAGTGAACGACAACACTCTCGCTCTCTGCTCTGCTTGCCCCAATGCCGCGAGTGATTCTCCTCCCGTCGCGGGGATATGTTTCATGCCGTTGGCATCCGTTCTCCATTCATTCTCCAAGCTAATGGCTAATGTTGACTCAAGCCACATGAAAACAAACACACACACGCGCCCCGTCCCCATTATCTCAACACATAAAGGGGTGAGGGGGAGGGGCGGGGGTAAAGTGTAGGGCAGGCTGTTTTGAGAAGATTTAAAATAAAAATAATAACTAATGTATGCACACATACATAGGCTATTATTTACACAGTTATTGTAACAAAAATAAATTTCTCTTTGGGGATCAATTCTGATTCATATTATTATTATTATTATCCCTTCTACTGCAACTGTTGTTGTTGTTGTTTAGTAGCTATCATCATCATTATAATAATGCTGATTTGCAATTAAACTGTACTTTATATTAAAACCTACAAGAACTGACTGGTTGTCGCTGAGGACGTGATTCAGGTTCGCGCTGCACTCACTCACTCATTCAGAATCAGGACTCGCGAACCTACTGACACAGAGAACTGACGGTGTTGCGGAGGAGGACGTCACATTGAGGCTCTCGTTCAGTCACTGTGCGCGTCGTTCATTGGGTGCTGAGGGCTTGTGTCGTTCGCGAACTGACACACACCGAGATCTGCCGCTGGGGAAGCTGTTACTGACTGACTCATGATTCGCCGACCTGCACACAGAACTGCTGCTGCAGAAGTGATTCAGGTTCATGTACTGAACTGTGCTGACTGTGGCGCTGTGTCAGTCACTCACTGCCTGGTGTACTGCATGCACAGAGCTGTGTAGGGACTCGCGTTCACCCTATTTGCTGCTTCTCCCGCGAATGTCTGCACTGTACTGTACTACGCATGCACCCCCCCCCCCTCCTAATTTTTTTTTTTTGGGGGGGGGCGGGGAATTCGGTGAACGAATTCGGTGAACGAATTTTTTGAACGACTCAATTTAAGGAACTGATTCTAGTGATTCAGTACAGTCAAAAGAACTGCCGATCCCATCACTAACTCAAAGAGCCATTTTGACAAGTTTCACAAATAAAAGAAAACAATGGGAGCCACAAAACTCTTTTGAAAATTTAAAATGAAATAATACTACATACCAAACTTTTTTTGCTTTGTGCTATGTTTTAACCAGGGGTCTCAGACACACGCCCCGGCCCGCACCTTAATATGGAAATTGAATGTTAGTGCGGCCCGCGAGTTTTAATAGAATGGCACTTGATAACGTCTTACTTGCCAACCCTTCCAATTTTTCCAGGAGGCTCCTGAATTTCGGGGCGTGATGGCACTGCTTTTAACACACACTTCAGCCTGATCAAACAGCGTACCTGTTCGGCCACATTTTGAATACGGTTTAGCTTACACACGTTGGTGACAGCAAGGCATACTTGCTCAACAGCCACACAGCTTACACTCAGCTGTGGCCGTATAAAACAACTTTAACACTTTTACGTTACAAATATGCACCACACTGTGAACCCACACCAAAAAAGAATGACAAACACATTTCTGGAGAACATCCGCACCGTAACACAACATAAACACAACAAAACAAATACCCAGAATCCCATGCAGCCCTAACTCTTCCGGTCTACATATACACCCCCGGTACCACCAAACCCCGCCCACCTCAACGGACGCACGGTGGGGGGGGGGGGGGTATTTGGTGGTAGCGGGGGTGTATATGTAGACCGGAAGAGTTAGGGCCGCATGGGATTCTGGGTATTTGTTGTGTTGTGTTTATGTTGTGTTACGGTGCGGAGGTTCTCCAGAAATGTGTTTGTCATTCTTTTTTGGTGTGGGTTCACAGTGTGGCGCATATTTGTAACGTAACAGTGTTAAAGTTGTTTTATACGTCCACCGTCAGTGTAAGCTGTGTGGCTGTTGAGCAAGTATGCCTTGCTGTCTCCTACGTGTGCAAGTAAAAGTTACACACAACATGTGGCTGGGTTTGTACGCTGTTTGTATAGGCTATAGAGGACAATAAATGCAGTGCCAATAGGGTAAGCCCTTAATTTAGTTGCTAGGGTGAGAATCGGAGAGTATTATCCCCGGGGGATTTCTAGGAGAGGGACTGAGATCCGTAAGTCTCCTGGGAAAATCGGGAGGGTTGGCAAGTATGCTGGAAAAATCGGGTGGGTCGCAAGTATGCAGCTGAGCCGCATCAGAATGGTCAAAGAGCCGCATGCGGCTCCGGAGCCGCGGGTTGCTGACCCCTGTCCTTAGAAGATGCTCAGAGATACTTCAGCTTGCTTACAGGACGTTGCTCTTTGTGTTGCCCAATGTGTTTGTTTTGTGGTACAGTTATATTTGTGGATTTTCATATCTTCTTATCGTAAAGGAAGCATTCATCATAATCTTTAAGCAGAAAGAACATTTATTAATTAAAGGTGGGTGCAAACAAGCTTTTATTGTGTGTGTCTTTACCGCCATCTCCGGGTCTGAGTTGAATGTCAAAGTCGACCAACTTCTCAGTTTATGACTCTAGTATCCAGGTGAGAGGCATGATTTCTAATCTAGAATTAACTTTTACCAATTTAGAGGCGATGCAGCAGCTCATCGCCTCAGTATGCCAAGGCTCAGTATGTCAATACTGTAATCACGGCGCCGCTAAAAGCAGTTCTTCGGCATTAGCACTTCTAATAACATTGCTAATACTTGGTTAATATTCAGGTCACAGGATGTAAATGGTGTATTGTTGGCCGTTTCTTTAGAGGGCTTTAAGGGCACAATAGATTACCCCATTAGCTGCATTGTCAGCTGCCTCATACTTGCCGTACATTACACATTAGAATGCATAAAAAAAGAAAAACGTGTTCTTGTTTTACATTCGGATTGTGAATGATGGACAAAATTCCCCAAAAAGTGCAATTCCCCCTTTAAGTTAAGTAGAGGCACACAAAATAAACGCACGCATATGCAACATGTGTACATGTTTATTTAACCTGCTGTCCAATCTGCCAGTTGGTCATGCTGGTGAGGGAGAATCCCGTTCTGGTGGATGTTGGGGCGCTGGAGAAGTGTTCCCAAGTGATGGACCTGCTGTGTGAGCAGTGTGTGAAGCAGCAGAACATGAACGAAGTCTTGGCCATGAAGATGCATTACATCAGCTGCGTGCTGCAGAAATGTGCGACCTTCCTGCAGAAACAAGACGACAAGTTGGACGCGCTGGTAAAAAGGTGAGTATTAGAAATGCCTATGCTATGATTCGGAGCACCGGTGTGGATACAGAACTAATATTTCAACATCCATGGCTTTAATCGAAATAACGGAAGAGATTACCAATACAATATATGGTAAACCGTATGCAGCAGCAGTGTTTATGGATCTAACTAAAGCATTTGACACAATTAATCGCAATATTTTAAACAAAAATGGTATGGCATCAGAATGTTGGTCTTGAACTGGATAAGAAGTTACTTAAACAACAGGAAGAAATACATGAAGTTAGGCGAACACACGTCTACAACGCTAAATATATCCTGTGGCGTACCCCAGGGATCAATACTAGGACCAAAACTGTTCAATCTCTATATAAACGACATTTAAAAATTTACAAAAGACTTAAAGTTAGTAATATTTGCATACGTTACAACTGTGTTTTGTTCAGTAGATAACACTAATACAGTAGATAACACTGATACAAATGAATACACTAATACACTAATACAAATTATAACAGAAGAAATAAACAATTTAAAAAGATGATTTGACAAAAACAGACTATCCTTGAACCTCAGTAAAACTAAAATAATGATATTTGGTAAGAATAGAAGAGAAAGTCAAACACAAATACAAAAAGACATTGAAAGAGCAAATACAACAAAATAATTGAGTGTAATAATTTTGATAAAATGTCCTGGACATCTCATATAAAAATAGCCAACATAAGGTGGCAAGAAATACATCAATAATCAACCATATCTTAGTTATTGTGCAGAACTAATTACAAAAGTAGGCTTCAGTCACTAACGGTGTTACAAAAGAGATCAATTAGAATAATACATAATGTTGGATGTAAAGAACATTCAAACCATTTATTCATCAAATCAAAAATACTGAAATTCAATAATAAAGTGAATTTGCAAACAGCCAAAATTATGCACAGAGCAAGCTATGTACAACAATTTTTTAGACTTAGTTCCACACAGTAGCTCAGTTACAAAGGATGGAAAGGGTAAGGATGGAAAGACATATATAAGCAGGTATAAAGTAGACAAAAAATGTACCATAGTAGCAATATCAAATATAACATACTGTATATGTAATATTTACATATCATATATACAGTATATAATATATACTGATATATTATATTATGTTTGTATATAATATATACAATATATAAAAAAATCCCAATTACCATGTACAATATTACAGTATATGTAACAGCTGCAGCAAAAAAAGGGCAGAATAAAATAGAGATCTTCTCAACAAAAGAGAAATATAACCTCAGAGAAAAAATTATTTTAAAACAATCGTATGCATGTTCAACTCTTAAAAACTTTAGTATATCAGTATGTGGAATGAAATTATGGAATGTATTAAGCAAAAAAGTCAAACAATGTATTAATATAAACGCAATTTTACAGTAACATTTTGGCACCTGAGCTGCCAGTTTGTTTGTTTTTTACCGCAAATCGATACCAGTAGATTTTTCGACGTATTACTGCAAATGCTAAAACAGCACCACAGTTGATTACAGTAGAAAAAAGTACAGTTTTTTTCATTTAGAGAAAAATGCTGGTAAAACCACAGTTAATTTCACAAATTTACCATGAAATCTATTGCTGCTTTTACATTGCACAATTTGATGGATAACTTGCTTTGAAATCATTATTATTAGTATTTATTTCTATTTAAAAAATTGTTTGAATGTTTGATAATATATTTTTGCATTATCAGACAATATTAAGTTAACATAATTGGCGATTACATGGAGTACATATATCTTTTTTCTCCCAAAATATAAAGGAAAAAATTATCCTCACCATACCGGTAAATTACCATTTACCGGTAGTAAGAAAAGTTCCAGTACTTCATTGATACATATTATTTCCAGGCTTTCAAGGGCCAAATAAAATGAAGTGGTCCCCGGGCCTCGAGTTTGACACCTGTGATGTAGATGCACTGCACGACTGCTTGTAAAATACCCATAAAAAGTGGTACATGTCTCCTGTTTTTTCAAAACCTAGCAAAATGCCACAGGTAGCAGCATGAACATGAATGTGCAGTAAATGAAAGCGTGTCCGTGGTGATGCCCTGTATCCATCCATCCATCAGTTTTCTACCGCTTGTTCCTTTCGGGGTCGCGGGGGGTGCTGGAGCCTATCTTAGCTGCATTCGGGCGGAAGGCGGGGTACACCCTGGACAAGTCGCCACCTCATCACAGGGCCAACACAGATAGACATCATACACGCAAAATCCTCATTTAAATAAGGTGGTCTGCATCACTTTTCAATTGCACACGCAGTCTTAGTAGATCACACGCAACACGCCCACCCAATAGTACACGCTATTTAATAAATTGCACACACTGTTTAGCGCGACGTATTTGGATCTTGGTAAATCAGGCCCGTGATGTGGTGTTTTGATTTTGTCACAATGTTGGGCCGCAGCCTGCTGAGGGGGAGAGATAGCGATGGCTTCCCACAGTACCAGGAGAAGTTCATTCGAGACTGCATCCGCAAGTTCCCGTACTGTGAGACCACACTTCTTCAGCAGCTGGTGAGGAGCATTGCACCGATAGAGATTGTAAGTGAAGAACATGAAAAAGAATTGACGTGTACAGCATGAAATACTGCAAATGACATATATGTTTTTAAAGAGTTTTAAAGGCCTACTGAAACCCACTACTACCGACCACGCAGTCTGATAGTTTATATATCAATGATGAAATCTTAACATTGCAACTCATGCCAATACGGCCGGGTTAACTTATAAAGTGCAATTTTAAATTTCAGAGCGAAAAAAGATACGTCCTGCACTGCACTATAGTCCTTCACTCTCACTTTCCTCATCCACGAATCTTTCATCCTCGCTCAAATTAATGGGGTAATCATCGCTTTCTCGGTCCGAATCTCTCTCGCTGCTGGTGTAAACAATAGGGAAATGTGAGCAGCACTCCAGCTTGTGACGTCACGCTACTTCCGGTAGGGGCAAGGCTTTTTTTTATCAGCGACCAAAAGTTGCAAACTTTATCGTCGTTGTTCTCTACTAAATCCTTTCAGCAAAAATATGGCAATATCGCGAAATGATCAAGTATAACACATAGAATGGATCTGCTATCCCCGTTTAAATAAAAACATTTCATTTCAGTAGGCCTTTATGCTAGGTTCACACCAACGGCGCTTTGACTGCGCTTTAAAGCGGCATACAAAGCGGCGTTAAAGCGTAACAAAGCCTGATTAAAGCATGAGGGTCGTAATGGATCGTGGGAAAGCTTGTAGTGAAGCGGGACATGCGGCAAGTTCGCCAAAAATTTTTAAACTGTTTAAAAAAATTTGGCGCTCTGTCAAGGATGAAATAAAGCGCCGAGAGCGTATCAAAGCCTGACAAAGCCTGACAAAGCTCAGCAAAGCTCAGCAAAGCTCAGCAAAGCTTGACTCAAAGCGTAGGAAAGCGTAACAGATCTTGGTTCAAAGCGCGGACCCCAGTCTACAACTACAAATAGGAAGTGACTGTGATATTGACTAGTGACATTGAATATAAAAAATAAAAGAAATGCCTTTTATTATTGTCAACTAGCATAAGAAATGAAAGATAGATATTTATTAAGAGGACAAAGAAATAAAAGAAATAAAGATATAAAACATAATAAATAATATAAAATAAACATAACGGAAAAAAAGAGAAATTGAAAAAATAAATAAATATAAAACATAATAAATAATAAATAATAAACATAATATAACGAAAAAAGAAGAGAAATTGAAAAAATAAATGAATATAAAACATAATAAATAATAAATAATAAACATAATATAACGAAAAAAGAAGAGCAATTGAAAAAATAAATGAATATAAAACATAATAAATATTAAACATAATATAACGGAAAAAAAAGAGGAATTGAAAAAATAAATGAATATAAAACATAATAAACTATAAATAATAAACATAATATAACGAAAAAAGAAGAGAAATTGAAAAAATAAATGAATATAAAACATAATAAATAATAAATAATAAAAATAATATAACGAAAAATAAGAGAAATTGAAAAAACAAATGAATATAAAACATAATAAATAATAAATAATTAACATAATATAACGAAAAAATAAGAAAAATTGAAAAAATAAATGAATATAAAACATAATAAATAATAAACATAATATAATGAAAAAAAGAGAAATTGAAAAAACAAATGAATATAAAACATAATAAATAATAAATAATAAACATAATATAACGAAAAAAGAAGAGAGATTGAAAAAATTAATGAATATAAAACATAATAAATAATAAACATAATATAACGGGAAAAAAAAGAGAAATTGAAAGTGAAGTGAAGTGAAGTGAATTATATTTATATAGCGCTTTTTCTCTAGTGACTCAAAGCGCTTTACATAGTGAAACCCAATATCTAAGTTACATTTAAACCAGTGTGGGTGGCACTGGGAGCAGGTGGGTAAAGTGTCTTGCCCAAGGACACAACGGCAGGGACTAGGATGGCGGAAGCGGGGATCGAACCTGGAACCCTCAAGTTGCTGGCACGGCCGCTCTACCAACCGAGCTATACCCCTAAAAAATAAATGAATATAAAAAATGTGTGGAAAACAGTATACTGAGTTTTTCACATTTTTTAAAACTTATTTGTTTATCATATTTCTCTTTTTTATTACATTATGTGTTTTATCCTGCATATAATAAAACAAAAAGAGAAATCAAATAAATAGATAAATCTAAAAAAATGTGGGGAAAACTTAGTATACTGAGTTTTTCACATTTTTTTTTACTTATTTGTTTATCATATTTCTCTTTTTTATTATATTATGTGTGCGCACGCAATTCATCAAATTCACAAAATAATTATCACAGCATCTTCCAAATTGCACATAATTACATAACAATATCACATTTCAGTGTCATTATTACAAATTAATGTTCATAATGTTCATGACACATTAATTCCAATGCACAACAGAGCTTGATAATCGTGTCAGAGCCTGATTTAAAGCGTCAGGATCGCATCAAAGCATAATAAAGTTCAATAAAGCGTAATAAAACGTATCAAAGCGTGATTTAAAGCGGGATCAAAGCGGCATCAAATCGTGAGGAACGGTAATTCGTCCCCCCAAAGCGGCAACTAATTCGTATCAGAGCGTATCAAAGCATAACATTACTTCGGAGATCGAGATATTCGTGGCAAAATTGACAAAAATGACGGCGCTTTGCTTGCCGCTTTAAAGCGCAGCAAGCGCCGTTGGTGTGAACAAGGCATTAAAGAGAACCGAGGCAAGCTAACCTTAAAAGTAAAGTTCGTAAGTGATGTTATAGAACCATTAATATTGAATGTTTCATTCAGTTTAGGTGTGTATTTGCTTTGTTTCCAGGGCAACGACCCAACAGCGTTCTCAGTGTTAACTCAAGCTCTGACCGGGCAGATGGCGTTCATGGACGCTGACTACTGTGCTACATGTGGAGAGCGGGCCGCTGACAAGAGGTGCTCTCTCTGTAAAGCTGTAAGTATTACAACCAGCATCCCGATTTTTACCCATTTCACAGGCTTTTGTGTCTAATCGGTGTGGTCAAAAATGTCAGATTTTGTGGCAGTATTTTCAAAAATGTAGCAAAGGATCTTGTCAATACAATTTAATCAGTTTGGTATCAACTTTGTAAGTGTTCTTTGTAAATTTAACCCCAAACAAATTTAACAAAATATGCTTTGTTTGCACACAAAACAGTAACAAAACCTAATTTACACTAGATGGCAGTAAAATCCCATTCTCTGAACCTATTGTTAAATTACTGTATTATAACAACAAACACCACCAAAGGTTCCCTGTTATTGCAGGCTGCCTGCTCTGTTGTCCACAGGTTGGAGACATTCCACGTGTTTGTTTTACGCTTGAAAAGTGCTTGTCCAAACTTTTCATCATGTTCCAACACATTGCATTTACACTGTAAAAGCAAAACAGCACAATTTACGGTAAAATACCAGCAGCTGTGGTTGCCAGGAATTCACCCTAAAAAATACAGTCACAATGTATAGGACATTACGGTATGTTGATGTTGAATCTGTTCATTTTACAGTCAATAACTGTTTTTGCTTATGGTAAATGGTAAATGGGTTGTACTTGTATAGCGCTTTTCTACCTTTTTTTTTAAGGAACTCAAAGCGCTTTGACACTATTTACACATTCACCCATTCACACACACATTCACACACTGATTGCGCTGAGCTGCCATGCAAGGCGCTAACCAGGACCCATCAGGAGCAAGGGTGAAGTGTCTTGCTCAAGGACACAACGGACGTGACTAGGATGGTATAAGGTGGGGATAGAACCAGTAACCCTCAGATTGCTGGCACGGCCACTCTCCCAACTTCGCCACGCCGTCCCCTTATGGCAAATTACGAGGAAAAAAAAATTATATTGTTAACCTGTTTACAAACATTCCTATAGAATGTACTGTAAAATACTGGCAGATGTGGGAAAACAAATTAAGGCCAATTTAAGTGTTGCCAATCAGCCTATCCCCAGGTGCATGTCTTTGGAGGTGCGATGAAGCCGTAGTACCCGGGGAGAACCCACACAGTCACGAGTAGAACATGCACAGAAAGTGCATGTTCTTATGGCCCTTATTACAGAAAGACCCTGAGCCCCGGAATAGAACCGTGGACTTCCTCATTGTGAGGCACGAGCAGCCTTTTCACCAATACTAGTATCAGCAAAATGCTTGTGTTTCCGGTACATGAGGATTTTAACTTGAAAGTATTTGTACAACCTTTCACTGGACAACTCACAACACGCACTTTAGTAACATGTTCCTTCAAGCGAGCTATTAAAAACGATCCGTAAATGCTTTGTATCTGTTAAATAGCTGCTTGCAACCAGTTACAACACACTTAAACCCACAGGGGTTCATTTCGATGCAGTTTACAATGAAGCAGAGACATAACCCCTCAACGTATGAAACGACTTGCCACAAAAACACAAGAAATCATGTTGTGAGCCAAAAGTTAAGTTAAGGTATGATGTAAATTTAAATGTACAATCTGCAAAAAAATTTATTTAGACAGAATGTGAATTTTTGAGTAATTGTATGCTTGTGACATTACAGTATTTGCTAATTTCATTATTTTCCACAGTGAAGTCATGTGTTTTCCTCGTATTACAACTATAGTAATGAATGTTATCTACTATTTCTTGGTTTGCAGGAATCCACTGTATTTACTACTGTGATCAACTATTTTTCATTTTACAATGTTATACTGTTTTTATTTAACAACTGCTTGCCACAGTTTTTACAGACATTTTTTAAAGTGTAGTTTATACCGCTTTCGTTGAGAACATCGGGGAACTGTTGAGCACAGTCTTGAGCAGTCATTTTTGTTGGTAAATGGGAGATGATGAGAGATTCTCATCACACTCCAACAACTCTGTCAATGGAATATCGTTTCTTTGCTAGGTCTGCATTGCAAATGAGAATATTTTCTTATTTGCCTTACACTGGATAAATAAATGTTAAATAAATATATGAATGAGTGTATTTTGAAGCATAATTTGCCACCTGTCGGAGTCTCCTCACTCATCTTATCACTGGTGCATGCATTGACCTGATCACTGACGGTATAGCAACCTGCATCGCTTTTCAGGTAACCATCCAAGGCGAAGGAACATGTGCGCTAAAAACAAACTACCTAATTATTTTGCATTTATACATGATTAATTTGATTTCTTTTCGTGATTAATCACATGCGTTAACTCATTAAAATTGACAGCCTAATATACAAAACTCAAAACCAGTGAAGTTGGCACGTTGTGTAAATCGTAAATAAAAACAGAATACAAGGATTTGCAAATCATTTTCAACTTTTATTCAATTGAATAGACAACAAAGACAAGATATTTAATGTTCGAACTAAGAAATTTAATTTCCTGAGCCCATATGGTGATATCCTTTACACACTGATATCGCTTTTTGATGCAGTACCTCCTGAGGGATCGAAGGTCCGTAATATCATCGTTTACGTGCAGTGATTTCTCCAGATTCTCTGAACATTTTGATGATATTAACCTACTCAGTGGCCTGGTGGTTAGAGTGTCCGCCCTGAGATCGGTAGCTTGTGAGTTCAAACCCCGGCCGAGTCATACCGAAGACTATACAAATGGGACCCATTACCTCCCTGCTTGGCACTCAGCATCAAGGGTTGGAATTGGGGGTTAAATCACCAAAAATGACTCCCGGGCGCGGCATCGCTGCTGCCCACGGCTCCCCTCACCTCCCAGGGGGTGATCAAGGGGATGGGTCAAATGCAGAGGACAAATTTCACCACACCTAGTGTGTGTGTGACAATCATTGGTACTTTAACTTTAACTTAATATTACGGACCGTAGATGGTGAAATCCCTAAATTCCTTGCAATAGCTCGTTGAGAAATGTTGTTCTTAAACTGTTCGACAATTTGCTCACACATTTATTCACAAAGTGGTGACCCTCGCCCCATCCCTGTTTGTGAATGACTGAGCATTTCATGGAAGCTGCTTTTATGGCATCCACCTGTTCCCAATTAGCCTGTTCACCTGTGGGATGTTCCAAATAAGTGTTTGATGAGCATTCTTCAACTTTCTCAGTCTTTTTTGCCACTTGTGCCAGCTTTTTTGAAACATGTTGCAGGCATCAAATTCCAAATGAGCTAATATTTGCAAAAAATAACAAAGTTTTCCAGTTCGAACGTTAAGTATCTTGTCTTTGCAGTCTATTCAATTGAATATAGGTTGAAAAGGATTTGCAAATCATTGTATTCTGTTTGTATTTACGATTTACACAACGTGCCAATTTCACTGGTTTTGGGTTTTGTAAATACATGTAAACTAGGAAGTAAGGAAGTGGGTGTGATGCTAAATGCTTATGTACTACATTACCCAGAAGGCTTTGTGCCAGAGACAGTAGGGGGAAGAGGACCTGAGCTACAGTATGAGTGAGTACAAAAGTTGTGTGGTGACTAGAGTAACAAAGTGTTGATATATTGTTACATATAGCTATTCATGCTTTGTCTGCACACAAAAACAAACTCAACTTTTGATTAGACAGTTGATGTGCTGCTAAATAGTGACAAATTACATTAGTTAAAATGACAAAGATTGACAAAATGTGCAGGGACATTGCAAGGATTTGACAAAGTTGCAAGTTGCACTTCATTCACAGGGATTGGTTGAATTTGCGTTAAGGTTAGTCCATAACCGCGAAATCAAATGTTTTTTAAGAAAACACCTTGCAGCAGCTCACTAACTGATTGGCACACGCAAACTCAATGATTCCCAGCAACAATGCCTGAAAAAAATACTAAAATTAACGTACCTCAACCGTATTACACACCAGACTGTCCATTCTGAAAGAAAAACTCGAAGACTCAGATGTCCTTGGTGTTAAATGTTGAATGGGGTTCGCTGAATATGTCCTGCACTTTCCTGCCACTCATCTATCCGAAATCGTTGTTAAAAAAAAAAAAAAAAGTTTGGATGCCCACAAAGATTTACCAAAGTTTTTACAAGCTGATTTGAAATAGAATGAAACTTTGTCATTGCACTTAAAAAGTACATTGAAATTTGTTTTCAGTACAACCTGTCTAAGAACAGACATACAGTATACAGGGGTAGGCAGAACAGGAAGACTGATGGATCACCACCAAGCGGCGCCCTGTAAAGAGGTAGGAAGGAAAACGTAAACAACCTAAGCTCAAGCGACATAAGGATAAGGAGCACCTATTACGACATACAGAACTTGAGACTTGCAATGGGGGAGAAGGGAGGTAAGGGGCACCCGGCCCCAAGCTGCAGCCACCAGAGTCAACACCCATTGCGGGCCATCGCGATGCTTTGTTTTAATTAAACAGTCGGATTCCCCTGGTCCGCACCAGTTCTAAGTCAGCTGCTAGGCGCCAGCCGAGGCCACCCACTGCTCCTTGTACATCATGCCGTGGGGGGTGTATGTGTGCGTATCTGTATAGCAGTAGTCCGTGTGTGTGTTCATGAGCCTGTAAGTTGCTCTGTTCGGCGTCACAGCCTTTTGCCACATTCCGCAGAGTGACATCACGTCAACACAGCTGGTTGCTATGGAGGCGTTCGAGGTAAAAAAAAATTCCAGGTGTCCTTGAGAAAAACGATGTCAGAAGCGTCTCACAGCAGCGTCCACACTGTGAGAGTTATCAGCAGCGACTTTGCCAAAGCCGGTGCGAGGGAGCTTAAATATAGATAAGGAGTGTTTGGTTCGGGCGATCAGATGCATTTTAATAAATGATTTGTCCGTTCTGGTCCTCAAGATAATTTTGCCTTGCAGAGCGTTAGGCTTCTCCGAGATGTTAGTCAGTTTGGAATTTAGTTCAAAATGAGTCTGAGTGCCTAAAGCCCTGCCCATCCAATCAATCATGACAGGCAGCTTCTGGGTACCTTGGACAGTTGCCATCGCCATCCGAATTTGTCGATACAAACAGCAGATAATCTGTTGTCATAGTTCCGAATACACTGCAAAAACTGAAATCTAAGTATGATTTAATATCTCAAATAAGGGTGATTTTTGCTTATTTTCTGTCTGATAAGATCATTCTTCTCACTAAGCAGATTTTATGTTAGAGTGTTTTACTTGTTTTAAGGGTTTTGGTCCTAAATTATCTCAGTAAGATATTACAGCTTGTTGCTGAGATTTTATGACCTGCAATGAGTAAAACATGCTTGAAACTAGAATATCAAGTGTTGCAAAGCTGTGTCATCAACACTCACAAGTATAAAACTACTTTTTTAAAGTAATAATTTCTTATTTCAAGCATGAAAAAAAAATCATGACTTTGACACAATTGTGTCTCATATTAAAACAGATGACAGCCAAATGGACTTTGCTGTTTTATTTTCAATGAAACAATAGAAACTACGTACTCATATAGTAGTACAGTTGTTATTAGTGAGAATATACTTATTTTAATGTATTTTTGGGTTAATTGAGGTTAGCTAATTTTACTTGTTTTGGAAAGTCTTGACAAGCCACATTTTCTTGTTCTATTGGCAAATTATTTTGCGTAGTTCAAATAAAATACCCCTAATTTTAGTTTTTTTGTTTCTTGTTTTTGAACACTGACTTTCTGCAGTGTAGGTGGCGTTGTTCTCCTGAGTAAATGTGTTGGAAAGGAAGCAACTGTATTTTCCTTCTTTTTTTATCATACTTGTGAACTAATGAAAAGACTATGATAGGCCTCTTTCCACCGCATTTCACAGTCCAGAGTAGTTTATACAAATCAGGCTGATGATGTATGTAGGAGTGGTTTACTATATTTCTATACTGATACCATGTAAATAAACACAGTTTGTTTACTAAGTCATTAAAATACAAAGCGATCATATACACAACGATATGATTTATAAAATGAAGTGTAATTGTTCATAAAAAGTCAGGCTTTTGACCGCAATGTCCAACAGTCAGAAAGTCGTCTTCTCTGTAAATGATGAATTCATGAGGGTCAGGCGATTCTTTGTGGTCCATTCCAGCTGTAAAAAACTATATATAAAAAATAAGTGTCAGTGTTTATCTCACCTTGACAAGACAAACGCATTGGCTTTAGCGTTAGCTTGTTAGCATTAGCATTCTGTTCACTCGGGTTGAGGCTAATAACTACACAAATGGAGTGTCACTGACTACTTTTACCACATGAAATAAAGTAAATAGATAATATTTGATGTTATTTACCTTCGTTCCACTGGCGTACTGCCTCCTTTTTTTCCACATTTATCCAATGAAGTCACACCTGAGGTCGCCGCTTCGAGTCCTTTGATTTATTGATTGATTGATTGAGTAATTGAGTGATTGAGTGAAACTTTTATTAGAGTTTGCACAGTACAGTACATATTCCGTACAATTGACCACTAAATGGTAACACCCGAATTAAGTTTTTCAACTTGTTTAAGTCGGGGCCCACGTTAATCAATTCATGGCTTCATACTTCTCCGTAACTACGTTTCAAAGAATCCATCCACTTCTTGTAGCTTTGCGGCGTATTATGTTTGTAAAAACTCCCACGAAAAGGTTCCTGGTCACTTGGAAACGTCCCACCTAGCTAGGAGAAACTCCGAAAGGTTCCTAAAGAAGTAAATCTACCCGGGTAGTTTTTGGTGGAAACACAGGGGGAACTTTATCAGGAAGTTCCTGAAAAAGTTCCTGCGGTGGAAAAGGGCCTAATGTTTAGCTCTACCTTTTAAGCACCGTATCATTGCTTTTATTACACACAAGCTCGATTTATATTTTCACACCATTCATATCTTTTGACCTTAAAACTAATTCATGGAATTGTTCTTCTCGACATAAACAGAGCTTTGGAATAAGATGAATGAAGATGTTTTGTCTTGAAGGTGAAGTACTGCAGTTTGACGTGCCAGAAGCTCCACTGGTTCACTCACAAAAAGATGTGCAGAGCGATACAGGTGCAGAACGCAGACTTAGAAAGAGACGCACCACGACTGAAAGAGCTCAAAGGTAATTTGTCTCTTATTTACTTGATAAGTAATACACATACTGATATAAATTACAGTTTTCACTTTTATTCCGTTCCAAGGGGTCTGTTGAAAACCAAATCGCATGAAAACTACAAAAACAACAACAATTTGTCCCATTTAAAATTATGTAAATCCAATTAATCCGTTTCAAAGAGCCCAAAACGCAAACACATTTATGGAGAATAATGATGGTTTTACGTGCAGAAAACAATGCAATAGAAATTATGAATGAAGACTGTTAATAAACCATGCATGTTTCATAGATCAAAGACACTTGATGGCAAAAAGACAAAACAGAAAGTACTCACACTTTTACGTTTTCCTGGAGAAAGATTGTACATATTCTTCACATACAAATACAAATTGAAACCAAAATAAATAAATAAACAGTATTATTTATATAGTACATATATATATATATATATATATATATATATATATATATATATATATATATATATATATATATATATATATATATATATATATATATATATATATATATATATATATATATATATATATTGTATATATACAATATATAATACAGCACAATATTTGAGTGTGTAGACAAGACCAGCACATCCAACTTAATGGCAAAGACTACTTCCTGACTACAGCAGCACACCTAGGACAAACTTAAATTAATTCATACTTGCTGTGGTATTTTAGGATAGCCACTCAAAAAAAAAAAAGAAACTTATTTTCAGTTTTGTTGGCTCTTTTTATAGACATGTGGCAACATCCTGACACTTTCAATGTTCTGCAAAACTGCCGTCTGTGTATACGATAGCGATAATTTCCGATATTACATTTTAAAGCATCTCTAGTTACAACGTCTATTTCTACGATTCCAGAGCTAAGCTTTGCTTTTTTTTGCCTGTTTTTATGCTAGGCTTTCACGCTAGCTATTTCCTTAGTTTAGCTTCTCGTGCGATCGGCATGCTAGTTTTTTTTGTAATTTTTGCATGTTTCATAAACAATAAATCATTGTCTCACCTGCACCTTGCCTCCGGAGTTTCCTGCTGCATCTTGGGAGAACGACCCGCGCATAACCACGCGACCACGTAGCTACAAAAACAAGATTTAACAACTGGATAACACTTTTATTAACCCATGAACATACACAAATGTACCAAAAATTGCTACCATTGAGTATTGGTATTGATTCCGTATGGCACCAAATTGGTTCAAATGTGAAAGGTACACATCCTTATTTCTAAAATTTACAGTCGCAATCAAAAGTTTAAATACACTTGTAAAGAACATAATGTCATGGCTATCTTGAGTTTCCAATACTTCCTACAACTCTTATTTATTTTAAACAAAACAAAACAAAAATTGAGCTGTTTGGCCATAATACCCAGCAATATGTTTGAAGGAGAAAAGGTGAGGCCTTTAATCCCAGGAACACCATGCCCACTGTCAAGTATGGAGGTGGTAGTATTATGCTCTGGGCCTGTTTTGCTGCCAATGAAACCGGTGCTTTAAATGGGACAATGAAAAAGGAGGATTACCTTCAAATTCTTCAGGACAACCTAAAATCATCAGCCCGGAGGTTGGGTCTTGGGGGCAGTTGGGTGAAGCTTGCCAGAAGCTTGTGGATGGCTACCAAAAGTGCCTTATTGCAACAAAACTTGTCAAGGGACATGTAACCAAATATTAACATTGCTGTATGTATACTTTTGACCCAGCAGATTTGGTCACATTTTCAGTAGACCCATAATAAATTTATAAAAGAACCAAACATCATGAATGTTTTTTGTGACCAACAAGTATGTGCTCCAATCACTCTATCACAAAAAAATAAGAGTTGTAGAAATTATTGGAAACTCAAGACAGCCATGACATTATGTTCTTTACAAGTGTATGTAAACTTTTGATCACGACTATATATGGACCTGTTACTGCTGTTGTGATTTTAATGTGCTATTTGAAGATGGAAATACTTCAGTAAAAATAACATTTTATCAGATTAATGATGACGATGGATTAAACCGCAATAGCAAGATCATTTTGGCAGCCTTAAAAAAAGGATATTCTAACAATAAACATTTAGAGGGGGTTCAAATACTGAAATATTGTATTGTCCAAGTAAAGACAGCACAATATCTTTATACTTTTTTAGATGATGAGAGCGACCTGGTGATGGAGACAGCTAACTTCCTGCAGGAGTTGTGTCTGCGGGCAGAGGAGAATGTGGCTGCCGCGGGAGGATGCCCTGGAGAGCTGCTGGTCTGCCCATCTGCACCCTCGGAGGAACCATCCAGTTCTCAAAAATAGAGCGAGACAACAAGGCACGGCCACGATAGTCTTCTTGTGACTTTTTACCCATGTCATGGCAGGAGGGTATAAGCGTGTGCGCACCACAGACCACGACAAGATATTGTATTGTTTGCGCGCTAGCGTACTTACACTTTTGAGTGCTAAGTAGAAGTACACTGCAGTACACTGTCAGTACTTGGACGTTGCCTGCAAAACGCTCAAAAGTGTGCATCGTCTCATACGTCAATAGTCGCTATCTTGGTTACGTAACCAAAGGGGAGGGATTAACTAGAGTGGTTGCAAGTCACCTTTCAAAGGGGGAGGAAAAGTAAATATTGTGACGTTCACGACAGTATTTGCTTTAGGAAATAAATATACTGTCAAAACTTGTGCATTCAACTTTAAAATAGAATACTTCAATATGTATACTGTACACTTAGTTGTTAGGTGTGAATTTTGACAGTATTGTGTTTTCCCAAATGAGTTAGTGCCTAAAACAGGGGTGTCAAACTCATTTTAGCTGAGGGGCCACGTAGAGGAAAATCAATTCCCTGCCGGGTTGGTAAAATCATGTCATGATAACTTAAAAATAAAGACAACTTCGGATTGTTTTCTTTGTTTAAAAATAATACAAGCACAATCTGAAAACATAATGTTGTTGTTTTTTTACACTTACTAGTTGTTGCCCTTGTTGTTCATCTTCATTTGTTGTGATTTATAATTTCTGAATAAATGATGCGATAATATACATCAGTAAAATAGGTGTGAATTTGGCAGTTTTAAAATGCTCTCATTGGTGTAAAATTTTAATCTATCAAAAAATTTAATAAATAGTCATATCAAAATCAAATTACAGGATGTTATTAATGTAGTTTACTAATTTTCCTCAACTGATGTACTAACATCATGTGGTTTATTCTGTGCACATGTAGCATCATCTACAAACCCCGTTTCCATATGAGTTGGGAAATTGTGTTAGATGTAAATATAAACGGAATACAATGATTTGCAAATAATTTTCAACCCATATTCAGTTGAATATGCTACAAAGACAACATATTTGATGTTCAAACTGATAAACTTTTTTTTTTTGGCAAATAATTATTAACTTTAGAATTTGATGCCAGCAACACATGACAAAGAAGTTGGGAAAGGTGGCAATAAATACTGATAAAGTTGAGGAATGCTCATCAAACACTTATTTGGAACATTCCACAGGTGAACAGGCAAATTGGGAACAGGTGGGTGCCATGATTGGGTATAAAAGTAGATTCCATGAAATGCTCAGTCATTCACAAACAAGGATGGGGCGAGGGTCACCACTTTGTCAACAAATGCGTGAGCAAATTGTTGAACAGTTTAAGAAAAACCTTTCCCAACCAGCTATTGCAAGGAATTTAGGGATTTCACCATCTACGGTCCGTAATATCATCAAAGGGTTCAGAGAATCTGGAGAAATCACTGCACGTAAGCAGCTTCGATCCCTCAGGCTGTCCTGCATCAACAAGCGACATCAGTGTGTAAAGGATATCACCACATGGGCTCAGGAACACTTCAGAAACCCACTGTCAGTAACTACAGTTGGTCGCTACATCGGTAAGTGCAAGTTAAAACTCTCCTATGCAAGGTGAAAACCGTTTATCAACAACACCCAGAAACGCCGTCGGCTTCGCTGGGCCTAAACTCATCTAAGATACAAAGTGGAAAAGTGTTCTGTGGTCTGATGAGTCCACATTTCAAATTGTTTTTGGAAACTGTGGACGTCGTGTCCTCCGGACCAAAGAGGAAAAGAACCATCCGGATTGTTATAGGCGCAAAGTTGAAAAGCCAGCATCTGTGATGGTATGGGGGTGTATTAGTGCCCAAGACATGGGTAACTTACACATTTGTGAGGGCGCCATTAATGCTGAAAGGTACATACAGCTTTTGGAGCAACATATGTTGCCATACAAGCAACGTTACCATGGACGCGCCCCTGCTTATTTCAGCAAGACAATGCCAAGCCTTGTGTTACATCAACGTGGCTTCATAGTAAAAGAGTGCAGGTACTAGACTGGCCTGCCTGTAGTCCAGACCTGTCTCCCATTGAAAATGTGTGGCGCATTATGAAGCCTAAAATACCACAACGGAGACCCCCGGACTGTTGAACAACTTAAGCTGTACATCAAGCAAGAATGGGAAAGAATTCCACCTGAGAAGCTTAAAAAATGTGTCTCCTCAGTTCCCAAACGTTTACTGAGTGTTGTTAAAAGGAAAGGCCATGTAACACAGTGGTGAACATGCCCTTTCCCAACTACTTTGGCACGTGTTGCAGCCATGAAATTCTAATTTAATTATTATTTGCAAAAAAAAAATAAAGTTTATGAGTTTGAACATCAAATATCTTGTCTTTGTAGTGCATTCAATTGAATATGGGTTGAAAATGATTTGCAAATCATTGTATTCCGTTTATATTTACATCTAACACAATTTCCCAACTCATATGGAAACGGGGTTTGTACAACAAAACCTGTGAATTTGGACTCATTTCATGAATCACACATGTTATTTCAGCATATTTATGTGCGCCCAGATAATGTGTCCCAGTCCTCTATCTTAACCGGGCACATAGATCCGCCCCCTCAAAAGTCAGGAGATACAAAGAATTGCTATTGCGACATCCATTGGACACATTTAGAAGAGCAGTTTCTTTCATTCAAAAATTTCAGCTAATTTTTATACTTAACAAAATCATCTCGCGGGCCGTATAAAACCTGTTAGCGGGCCTGATTTGGCCCGCGGGCTGTACGTTTGACACCCCTGGACTAAATGATAATGATATTTACACTATTTTTCTTTTTCTTCTTTTCTACTTTTTAATGTTGATCCACTCAAGTTAGTCCCTGTCCTTTTCCAGTAGTGTCCATCTGCACACTCACCGTTTGGGGGTGTACCAGGTGTATTGCATTTTTTACTTCTCAGTGTGAACGCAAGTATGCACTCCAAATGCAAAGTTTAAGTACGCAATTGAGCACACTAAAACAGTCCTTTTTCCTTTCGCTGTCCTCTCCAGCGACAACAACAACACTTTCTGGTTGTACACCAATCACACTCACGCCAAGGTGCATTCACGGACACTGAGATTCCAAAAATCAACACAACAACCCCCTCTGTAGTTCTTGGCTGATTTACTTTGTACTTTTTTGTTGAGTACAACTGACTGCAAAATAATCCACCATGGGGCCAAAGAAAGTTGCAAGCGCCAGCACTTTTATAAAGAAGGTGAGAAACACTATTGAATTCAAAAACTCATCCAAAGTACCGTATTTTTCCGGACCACAGGGTGCACCGGATTATAAAACGCACTGCAGATGAATGGTCTATTTTCGTTTTTTTTTTATATAATCTGGCGTCAGATTAAAGGAGTAATTTTTATTTATTTTTTTCTAAATTGAAAACACTTCCTTGTGGTCTACATAACATGTAATGGTGTTTCTTTGGTCAAAATGTTGCATAGATTATGTTTTACAGATCATCTTCAAGCCACTTTCTGACAGTCGCTTCCGGATACGGGAGTGGAAGAAGTGTCAAAAGATGGAGCTAACTGTTTTAATGACATTCAGACTTTACTTAAATCAATAACGGAGCAGCAACTCCTCATCCGTGGCTCACTTGTGCAATAACAACGCAGAAAATGTGTCCGTGAAAAACCGTCCGACCGGAACTCTCTAATAACTAAAGTTCCTTGGGTGAATAATTTTAACTGTTTTAGTGCTTTCATGGCGAGTTTACTGACAGATATAAGTAAGAACTTTACACTACTTTATATTACAAATGGCAACAGCGGAGGATGAATGCTCCGTAACAAGAAGATAGATAAAAAGAAGAAGCTTATCGACTACGGTGTCGCCACGGACTAAAAGGCGGACGAGCGCAATTTTTCTGGATTTATGCAGATCCCAAATACAGATCAGCAGGTACCAGCAGGTAAGAAAAGTTGCTTTTGCATAATATTGCGAAACAAAACGCCAGATAATATGTCTTACCTTATACACACACAGCCGAGAGCCTTGTCGAAACCGGTCTGTGTTTGGTAGCGCTTGTGCAGTTTATATCAAAATTATAAGAAGGACACGAGTGTTACTGGCCTTGCTTTTTCTTTAAATACACTTTTTGCCATGCACCTCTTTATTTTTGTTTTATTAGGTTTTTTGGAGAGTGCGTGTTTTTTCTTTCTTTATTTTTTATTACGTACACACACACCATAATAATACTCGTATGTTGAAGCACAGTACAATCCATCAAGCGGTGCGGCTTAGCTTACCAAAGTCGTACTAAAAGATTTTGATAGATTTTTGAGTGCCGTGTGTAATGTTCTATATTTTCAATGGGGCATATAAAATGTTGGTGCTGTTTACTTGAGTCATATTGCAGTCTACATGTATCTTTGTGTGACTGCCATCATATTGCAGTCTACACATATCTCTTATGTTTGACTGCCATCTACTGGTCACACTTATCATTACACCATGTACCAAATAAAATTGTTTCGAAGTTGGTAAGAAAAAACAGAATTATTCCGTACATTAAGCGCACCGGGTTATAAGGCGCACTGTTGAGTTTTGAGGGGAAAAAATGATTTTCAGTGCGCCTTATAGTCTGGAAAATACGGTACACTTTACTTCTCCACTCATCGTCGTCTTTGCCAGAACATGTCTTCAATAAAGGTGAAAAGGGGTGTTAAATGTATTTTAATTTTCCTCCATAACATTTGTTTTGTGTTTATATTTTTGGGTATTTCTTAAGGAAAAAATTCCATTTGATTCCGTTTTCATCTGACCATTTGAAACATGTTGCTAATGGAAACAAAGGTGCATGTGTGATTACGTACAGGGTTATTCAAAAAGAATAAACCAATTTTGGTCCCCAATATTTTAATAAGGAAAAGCAATCAAATATTCTACTCACAATCAACTTTTACTTTCTGTCTTACAAGTGTTCAATGTGGACACCACTTGCAGCCACGGCGATATTAACGCCATAAGAGAAGTCCTTAATATCATTCTTTTTGAATAACCCTTTATACTGTATGCGTATACAGTGGGGCCACCCATTGACAATCAATGGGTGGCTGACTAAATACTTTTTTGCCCCACTGTATATTTATATCAGGAATGCGCCGATCGATTGGCCACCAATTAGTATCGGCTGATACACGAGATCTGCGATTAATGCTTTTACATGCTGATTACAAAAGCTGATCCCCTTTGGCCGATACTTTGTTGTCCCCTGGCAGCTAACAGTGTATTTACATACACAGTGTGGAGCCACTACCTAAACTGCATTTCTTAGTATCTTAAGTAATATTATCAAGTAAAATTATCACTGGAGGATGAGGTTAAACATGTTGCACACTGAGAAAGAGCAAACATGAGCAGATCCGCTAATCGCTAAGTTAGCCACTAAACCAGCCAAAAACAACACCAGACATAAGTGTTTAGTAAATTTTAAGAAGTGTAGAGCACACAAGCACACACATAAGGGTAGGTGGTGTCAATACCAACGGTAGTATCGGCATATGATCGATACTGGATCGATATTTGTATTTTCACAAAATACTTTTTTTGTGGTTTTTGTTATTGTTTACAAACTCAGGGAATGATTCTCTGGACACAGGAGGACTTGAAAAGGGCAAAAACCAAAGGACTTTTAAAAAAAAGTAGTAGACAGTAGTTTTTGCTTTGGTTTTGTTATTGTGTACCGTTGACTTTCTTTTGCTCAAACAATTGTAAATAAGTAAGTCAATATTATTTATAAAGTGCTTTTCACAGATAAAAACCACAAAATGCTGTACAAACAGGTGAATTAAAACAACAATTAAATTAAAACAACAGGGACAACATCATAAAAAGGATAAACAGGGTAAAAAACATCTCCGTATATGTAATAAAAGAATAAGGAACTAGTTTAAATAGTGTGTTGATATTGTTACACTGTCAATAGCACTCACCATAAATACATTTTAAAATATTACAGTTATTACAGGTGATATTGGTCAATCTCACTCACGGATGGTCAGAATCAGCAGCATAAAAACCTCATCGGAACAACCCTGATAATTATGTACTGTGAGAGGTTTTTCAAATTTCAGCACACAAAATTATACATTTTTTAAGTGTTTCCGCTTGGGGCTGCTAGAGATTGTGTTGAAGAAGCATTGTCAGTGCTTTGGCCTAATCTGCTACTAGATAATATAGTTTATTAATGATAATACTACTGCTATGGTGTGGTGTTGACTAATAGATGATGTGTTTATAATGCAAAGTTTACATTTCAGCTCTGTGATGGGATAAAAACCCTGTTATAAAATCAATATTTGCAAATAATCTAACGCTTTTATACAGTCTACACCAGTGGTACAAGTACTACAAGTACTACCTCACAAAAAATGTGTCTCTCCAAGTACCACCATAATGACCAACAATAAAATACAGAACGTAGTAGGCCTAAGTATTCATTTAAAACAAGACATAGGTTTTATTTAACAAGTGTATTTCATATTTTTGGCCACTATAACATTACAAACAAGTATGAACAGTATCAGTCAATCAATCAATGTTTATTTATATAGCCCTAAATCACAAGTGTCTCAAAGGGCTGCACAAGCCACAACGACATCCTCGGTACAGAGCCCACATACGGGCAAGAAAAAACTCACCCCAGTGGGACGTCGGTGAATGACTATGAGAAACCTTGGAGAGGACCGCATATGTGGGTAACTCCCCCCCCTCTAGGGGAGACCGAAAGCAATGGATGTCGAGTGGGTCTGACATAATATTGTGAAAGTCCAGTCCACAGTGGATCCAACACATCAGCGAGAGTCCAGTCCATAGTGGGGCCAGCAGGAAACCATCCCAAGCGGAGACGGGTCAGCAGCGCAGAGATGTCCCCAACCGATGCACAGGCTAGTGGTCCACCCGGGGTCCCGACTCTGGACAGCCAGCACTTCATCCATGGCCACCGGACCTATGCAACTCCCCCTCGCAAGGGACAGGGGAGAAGAGGAGAGAAGAAAAGAAACGGCAGATCAACTGGTCTAAAAAAGGGGGGTCTATTTAAAGGCTAGATTATACAAATGAGTTTTAAGATGGGACTTAAATGCTTCTACTGAGGTAGCATCTCTAACTGTTACCAGGAGGGCATTCCAGAGTACTGGAGCCCGAATAGAAAACGCTCCATAGCCCGCAGACTTTTTTTTGGCTCTGGGAATCACTAATAAGCCGGAGTTCTTTGAACGCAGATTTCTTGTCGGGACATATGGTACAATACAATCGGCGAGATAGGCTGGAGCTAAACCGTGTAGTATTTTATACGTAAGTAGTAAAACCTTAAAGTCGCATCTTAAGTGCACAGGAAGCCAGTGCAGGTGAGCCAGTATAGGCGTAATATGATCAAACTTTCTTGTTTTTGTCAAAAGTCTTGCAGCCGCATTTTGAACCAACTGTAATCTTTTAATGCTAGACATAGGGAGACCCGAAAATAATACGTTACAGTAATCGAGACGAGACGTAACGAACGCATGAATAATGATCTCAGCGTCACTAGTGGACAAGATGGAACGAATTTTAGCGATATTACGGAGATGAAAGAAGGCCGTTTTAGTAACACTCTTAATGTGTGACTCAAACGAGAGAGTTGGGTCGAAGATAATACCCAGATTCTTTACCGAGTCGCCTTGTGTAATTGTTTGGTTGTCAAATGTTAAGGTGGTATTATTAAATAGATGTCGGTGTCTAGCAGGACCGATAATCAGCATTTCCGTTTTCTTAGCGTTGAGTTGCAAAAAGTTAGCGGACATCCATTGTTTAATTTCATTAAGACACGCCTCCAGCTGACTACAATCCGGCGTGTTGGTCAGCTTTAGGGGCATGTAGAGTTGGGTGTCATCAGCATAACAGTGAAAGCTAACACCGTACTTGCGTATGATGTCACCCAGCGGCAGCATGTAAATACTAAAGAGTGCAGGGCCAAGAACCGAACCCTGGGGAACTCCGCACGTTACCTTGACATAGTCCGAGGTCACATTGTTATGGGAGGCGCACTGCATCCTGTCAGTAAGATAAGAGTTAAACCAAGACAAGGCTAAGTCTGACATACCAATACGTGTTTTGATACGATCTAATAAAATATTATGATCGACGGTATCGAAAGCGGCGCTAAGATCAAGAAGCAGCAACATAGATGACGCATCAGAATCCATCGTTAGCAATAGATCATTAGTCAATTTTGCGAGGGCTGTCTCCGTAGAGTGATTTGCCCTGAAACCGGATTGAAAAGGTTCACAGAGATTGTTAGTCACTAAGTGTTCATTTAGCTGCTGTGCAACAATTTTTTAGAGAATTTTGGAAATAAACGGAAGGTGGGAGACCGGTCGGTAGTTTACCATGAGGTCAGGATCGAGGTTAGGTCTTTTGAGCAGAGGATGATTAACCGCTTTTTTGAATGCTAGGGGAACAGTGCCGGAGGAAAGTGATAAGTTTATAATATTTAACACTAATGGACCTAATAATACAAACAGTTGCTTGATAAGTTTCCCAGGAAGTGGGTCAAATAAACATGTTGTTTGTTTTATCCCACTTACACGCTGTAATAATTCCTCTAATGTTATTTCATCAAAAATAGAGAGACTATTTTGGAGGGCAGTGTCCGTCGTA
The DNA here is from genome assembly GCF_033978785.1 of Entelurus aequoreus. Classification (NCBI taxonomy): domain Eukaryota; kingdom Metazoa; phylum Chordata; class Actinopteri; order Syngnathiformes; family Syngnathidae; genus Entelurus; species Entelurus aequoreus. The sequence continues at coordinate 48,618,455 of NC_084738.1, read as the reverse complement.
TATACAGTCGTATTTGTGTTAATAGAACCCAGTTGTAGCTGGGATGCGTTGTCTTTAATCTCCTTTCTAATGAGTTCAATTTTCTTATTAAAGAATTTCATAAAATCATCTGCCGAGTGGGTGGAGCTACTGGGAGGAGTCCCTTGTTGGGTTAGCGATGCTACTGTACTAAACAGAAATTTAGGATCGTTTTTGTTGAGGCGGATGAGATTTGAGTAGTATTTAGCTTTAGCTAAGGTAAGCATGCGTTTATAAGTTATTAAACTATCACTCCATGCTTGATGGAAAACCTCAAGTTTAGTCGCGCGCCATTTGCGTTCCAGTTTTCTACATGATAATTTATGACCTCTAATTTCTTCTGTAAACCATGGGGTGCGCCTTTTAGGGGCCCTTTTTTGCTTTAGCGGTGCTATACTATCAATAATTTTGCGCAAGGCATCGTCAAAGTTGTTAGTGAGGTTATCAATAGAGCCGACATAATTTGGGAATGGTGCCATTACCGAAGGCAGTAGGTCAGCAAGAGTCATCGTTGTGGCAGCATTAATGTTGCGGCCGCTATAGCAGTTATTATTATTATTAGCTTGTTGACAATGAGTCAAAACTTCAAATTTTATAAGGTAATGATCGGACATTACTTTAGTATATGGAAGTATCATAACTTTGGAGGTGTTGACACCCCTGACAAGCACTAGATCTATTGTATTACCGTTGCGATGCGTGGGTTCATGTATTATTTGTGTAAGACCACAGCTATCAATTATGGTTTGGAGCGCCACGCACTGAGGGTCCGATGGGGTATTCATATGGATATTAAAGTCCCCCATTATGATTATATTGTCGGCGTGCGTCACTAGATCAGCAACGAACTCTGAGAATTCACTGATAAAGTCCGAATAGGGCCCAGGGGGGCGGTAGATAACAGCCAGGTCGAGAGGTAGCGGTGTGACAGACCTCATAGTAAGCACCTCAAACGATTTATATTTATTATTTAGGTTAGGGGTAAGGTTGAAATTTTCATTGTATATTAGTGCGACACCCCCTCCTCTTTTAAGAGGACGGGCAACATGCGCATTCGTATAGTTAGGAGGAGATGCCTCATTGAGCGCAAAAAAATTGTCTGGTTTGAGCCAGGTTTCGCTAAGACCAATGACGTTAAGATTGTTGTCTCTAATGACCTCATTAACTAATAACGCCTTGGGAGACAATGATCTTATGTTTAAAAAGCCCATATTATAGGTATTGGGCTGTTTTGACGAGTTTTTGTTAAGATTATCCGTAGTAGCAATATTAACAATGTTGCGTTTATTATGCGTAGTGCACTTGAAATAGTTTCGACCATATCTAGGAATTGATATGACGGGAATTTTCCGATTGTTTGCTTGGTGCTGCAATAGACTGGACATATCATAATTTGCCACCTCAGTAGAATGCATGTCCACCTCTGACACAGACACAACAGAAAAAACATTATGTGAATTGTGTATTAGTCTAAGAGAATTGCTATGCGTACATGGATTATCCAGCCTGGCGCTGGCTAGTTCTAGCTTAACTGACTCCTCACCCGGACTAACAGACATTGTAATTGCCTGTGACCGGGCTTGCTCTAGTGTAGTCAGTCAAGTGAGACTTAAATAGTAGTCTATGTTTCTAGACAGGATGATGGCGCCTTCCTGGTTAGGGTGAAGGCCGTCTCTCATCAGCAAGCCTGGTTTGCCCCAGAAAGAGGGCCAGTTTTCAATAAACGTTAGTACCTGTTGCCTACAGAAGATAGCCAGCCACTTGTTAAGCGAGACTAATCTGCTATATCTCTCATCATTGCCTCTCGCAGGCAGGGGGCCAGAGACAATTACTCGATGCCTGGACATCTTTCTGGCGAGATCACAAGTCCTGGCTATGTTTCTCTTTGTAATCTCTGACTGTCTCATTCTAGTGTCATTGGAGCCAACGTGTACAACTATATTCACATAATTAGTGGTGCGATTAGCCTGTCGTAGTAACACTGTTTAAAGATAGGAAAATAAAACACTGTACTTTAATCAACTGATTCTTTGCCATACCACCAGATGAAGCCTGTCTACTGCTAGTCTTACACATACCACAGTTTGAGAATCACCGGTCTACACAATCTTCTAAGTTTATATGTATACATTCTACATAGTGTGTAGTTACGTTGACATTATCTGGAGGTCAAGCTATTATAAACCAAGCACAATAAAAAAAATTAAAATAACATCTTGTAGTTAATAACTCTTTTTGGTGTATTTTATTGTGTCAAGTAGATGTTTGTTGTATGTTATGAAATATGTATGTTATGAATATATATAGTGCTAGTCTTCTGAGTTGAACAACAAATGATTACTGTATGACTAGGGGCAGATATAAGTTTAACTTCTTTCTGCTCCTTTTCGTTCATAATTTATTTTAAATGTTATGTTGATTGTTTTTTGTTTGACCTTAAATGAATGAAATAAAAAGAACAAGCAAACAATAATTGTGTTGTGGGAAATGGCTTTGCCTTAAGTTTTGGAGACATATTCTCTATTAAAAATGACACCTAATTTAGTAAGAATATTGACAACTGATTACAATAAAATAATTAGAATGCTGCATGAGAGTGACAGATTTGCATGACGGGAACAGAAAAGTGTTCTCTGTGCTGACTTGTGACGTGCATTTTTATTGTTGTGCATTCAGGAAAGTGGAAGAGATAAATGGAATTGAAATGTGGAATTAGTGGTGACGTTTCTGTCCAAACCGGGGGTCAGCAACCCGCGGCTCTCGATCTGCATGTGGCTCTTTAGTGGCTTCCTGGGGCATTTTTTAAAAAGGATTAAAAATTTAAAAAAAGATGAGGGAAAAACATTTTTTAGTTTTAGTATGTTTTTTGTTTGAGGACAAACATGACACAAACCTTCCCAATTGTTAGAAAGCCCACTGTTTAATATGTTTGTGTGTATGCTTCTCTGATGAGAGTATTTGGTGAACATCGTTTTGTCCTACTAATTTCGGCAGTTCTTGAACTCACCATAGTTTGTTTGCGTATACAACTTTCTCCAATGCTGCCACAGAAAGACATGTTTTATGCCACTCCTTCTTTGTCTCATTTTTTCCACCAAACGTTTTATGCTGTGCGTGAATGCACAAAGGTGAACTTTGTTGCTTTTATTGATTTACTGGAGTGCTTATCAGGCCTATTTAGTCAATCCATGACCGCAAGATAATCGATGCTAACATGCTATTTAGGCTAGCTGTATGTACATATCTCATCATTATGTCTCGTTTGTAGCTATATTTGAGCTCATTTAATTTATTTTACTTCTGTCCTCTCTGTATTTAATTTATATTTACATGTCTCATGACACATTATCTGTATGTAATATTGGCTGCATTTCTGATGGTTGTTTGTGTGCCATGTTGTTCCAGACCACAGCAAGCGTTACCCAGCTTACAAAGATTGTAATAAATCTATTAGAAGAAGACAGCCTGCCGTTTCCTTAAACTTGGACACACACATCTATACCTTTGGCCATTCTGAGCCAGTAATTTCCAGAAGTTATCTCATCCTGTGAGAAGCCTCCGTTTTACTAATGATTTCCAGTGTTGCAAAAATGTGTAGAATAAAAATTAAAATACAACATATCTGTCAACGAAGATTTGCGTCAGCCTTTGATAGTAGGCTATTTTAGCTAATATAGACATTTACATACAGTAATGTGTTGCCTTCATTATAACACTTTTAATTTTTTGCGGCTCCAGAAATATTTTTTTTGGTGGTATTTTTGGTCTATTATGGCTCTTTTAACATTTTGGGTTGCCGACCCCTGGTTGATAGTGTATTCAGAGTCCTGGACTATTTTAAGACATCCCTACTCAAAGGTTTCTCCTGATTTTCAATCCTCTGAAATTATGTGATAAATGAAAGAAAAATAAGGTGCATAAGCAATCATCTAAGGAGGAAGGATTACAAGAGAAGCTGCATTTATTTACAGACTATGACCTATGATCCTTCAGCAATGCCTTGTCTTCCCGACGACATTGTTCCCGTCTCATGCTTCCATGGGAGCGTGCTGACCCTTGCCACTCGGGGGGCTTCACATCACTCATAGGCACAAACATTGTCACAGTGCCTGTCATCGAGTCATAACTCACGCCCGATCTTTTCATCCCCCCCCCTATTGTTCCCCTCCCGTGTATCACACTTCCTCGTGACTGCTTGAAGCGCAAGAGCTCAATTTCAAATTTCCGATTTGTGAAATGTGAAAATCAGCGAATGTTCCGTGGGATCGAATGACACCGAGTCCTCAGGTCCTTTTTCCCCTTTTTTCTTAGCAGACTCCCATTATCTACCTTTTCCTTGTGATGACGGAATGTGACAAACGGAGCATTTTTGGGGGTAATTGGAGATCATTTTAAGGGTGAAACGGAGAAAACACTCCCTTACCTCTGTGTAACAGCGACGGCATCAGCTCCACAGATTTGGAGTGGATTGATTTTCAGAGGTATCAAAGGGAAGACGAGGCGACTTGGCGTAAAGTGAGCGTCAGAGAGGCCTGGGAAAGCCGAGTAAGGGGACACCTTGGGTCACCTTTGGGCAACATTTCGGCGGGATGAAGGTGGAGAGACGCATTGTCTGCCTTCTGTATGATATAGTATAGACACACACAACAGCATCATGAGCAACAGCTAAAAGGGTAAATCTGAAAATCATTCGATGATCTTGAACATTTAAAGTAAAAAGTATTGGTATCAATATTAACAAGCCGCTGGTTGTCAGCTTATCAATTCGGGTGCTGGCTGTCAAATAACCTTTAGGACGCTGGTTTTCAGTTAACTATTAGGACGCTAGTTGTCATCTAACCATTAGGGGCGCTAGTTGTTAGTTAACGATTAGGGCGCTGGTTATCAGCCAGCGATTCGGGTGCTGGTTGTCAGAAAACATTATCAGCTAATCATTAGGTTGTTAGTCGTCAGCTAAAGATTAGAATGCCAGCTGATAGCTAACTATTAGGGAGCTAGTTGTCAGCTAAGGATTAGGGTTATAGTTGTCTGCTAAAGGTTAGAATGCCAGCTGATAGCTATCCATTAGGGCGCTAGTTGTCAGCTAGCAATTAGGGCGGTAGTTGTCATCTAACCATTGGACCACTGGTCGTCAGTTCTCAATTAGGGCACTATTTATTATCTAGCAATTAAGGTGCTGATTGTCAGCTAGCGATACGGATGCTGGTTGTCAGATAACCATTAGGAGCTGCGACAGTTATCAGCTAATCATTTGTACATGTCGTATTTGCTGATGTTGCTCTGTTGTTGTTGTTGTTGTTGTTGTTGTTGTTGTTGTTGTGTTTGCTGTTGTTGTTTTTGTCTCTCTGTCTAATCCCCCTCTTGTCCCCACAATTCCCCCCTCTGTCTTCTTTTTTTTCTCTTTCTATCCCCTCCTGCTCCGGCCCGGCTGCACCAAATGATAATATAAATACATTTAATAAAGTCAAAATACAAATAAGGCAACAAGAGAAGTATCCTACACTTCTCTTTTGTAAAGTAAATCTGAACAGCCGATATGGGCATCTACATCTACTATAGGATTTGCCTGAGAAGCCGGGCAGGACATTTCTAAAAAAAAATTAAAAAAATTAGTACGCTAGTTGCCAGCTAGGAATGAGGGCGGTAATTGTTAGCTAACGATTAGAGCGCTGGTTGTCAGCTGACAATTCGGGTGCTGACTGACAGATAACCATTACGTTGATTATAGTTATCAGCTAATGATTTGGGCACTAGTTGTCAGCTAACCAATAGGAAGATAGTTGTCAGCTAACAACACCACCAGTTTGTGTTACCATTAGTAGTTTAACAGAACACATTTGATTGACAGTTGTCCATATTTTTCACAATTACAAAGTTTATTTAATGAAAAAATGTTACCGGCCCGAATAAAATATTTACAGCTGTCACTCACGTGGTCTCGTCAACATGTACACACAGGGAGTGCGTGCACACATACAAATGCAGTCCAAGAGAAGCAACGAACAATTTGCAGTCCCGTTGTTGTCATGATAGAGTATACATTCAATGACAGCTAACGCTAGCTATCCAATATGTTATTATTAGCTAACAACACCTAAAACTAATGCGCGTGCAAGTCTTACCTATGTACGTACAATAAGCCGTAAGAGGGCGGATACACTTTGTAAAATACATTGGAAAGTTGGCGCTCTCTAGGCATTTGTGTGAATTGTGATGATTACTGCTGTCTGGTGTGCTCGCTCTCCTTGTCTCTCCCTCTCTGTCGTCCTACAGTGGGACGATCCACGGTGGCAATGATTTTGGGCACACCGGCCACTAATTACATCAGGGCGATTTAACCTCAGTAGTGGCAGCTGGGAGGCGTCGGATCCTCATGCTTGGTTCTCTTGTTCGTTGATACGCGTACTTCTTCGCCACTGGCACCGACGTCTTCCTCCTGTGTGGTTAGCCCAGCTGTGACCACCAGTTAAGTTGTTTTATAGTGTGCTGTTTTTCCATGGTGTGCTTCCTCCCTCGCCGCCATCGCTTTTTGTTTATTCCTCTCTGGAATAAAGACTGTAAATTGCACGTTGGCCTCTTTTTCTGCATCATGGGTTCAGCACCATACTAGATCGTAACAGTTGGAACCGACAAGAGAAATGGAACCTGCAGAAAAAGACCCCATCAAGCAGTCAAGCACAACAACCGGCTGAGCAGGAAGAGCAGCTAAGGAACATGGGCATGGGGTTACAAGGTCTTGCTGAGCCGCAGGATGCCATGATGGTAAGCCTGACCTCCCACCTCAACACTCTGCTTGCTCGCTCCCAGCCGAAACCTGGGGCTGATTCCGTCACCAGTGCTGTCCAGGCATCGGTCCAAGCTTCGGCCGCGCCGGTCATCTGCTCCCAGCTATCCCGACCGGACAGATTCTCGGGGATACCAGTGACGTACAGCAGTTCGTCAAACAGTGAAAGATCCACTTTGAGCTGCAAGCTGCGGCTTTTGCAACAGAGCGGGCCAAGGTGGCATTTGTCATCTTTCACTTCTCGGGGGGAGCAGGAGCATGGGCTACGGCGGATAGGAAACGCAATACCGCCACCAGCTCGTCTTTTCTGGCGTTCTCCAAAGCGCTGCTCTAGATTTTCCAGCAACACCCTACAGGCCAAGAAAAAGCACGGCCTCTTTTCAAGATGCGTCAGGGCCACCGCAGAGTCTCTTATTACGCTATTGAGTTTCGCACGAGAGCGGCCGAGAGCGATTGGAACTCTTCTGCCCTCCTGGACACTTTTTATCCCAGACTCGCAGAGGATATTCATAAGGTGATGATCCCGCTGGCTCTCCTTACCGTTCTGGAGGACCTGATCGAGCTATCCGTGCTCATTCACAAGTGGTTGGTGGAGGAGGAGTTCGAGTCACAACGAGGGAGCGCCGTGACGACAACCCGGAAGAGGCGCACCATACCAACGCTTGCTTCACAAAGCCTGGCTCACCCCTGAGGACCGATGGCCCTCCAGCGTGGGAAGTGGCTGAGCCCATGCAACTCGGTGGAAACCAGCTCACATCCGGGAAATTGCCCACGACAGGTCGCGCTTCTTCTCTTCCTCCTGTCAACAGGATGCAGCTCTCTGGTAAGCTTTCATGGGAGAACAATTATACTGACATTTGTGCCCTCATTGACTCTGGTGCTGATGATACTTTTATTTAGGCTGCTTTTGTTGACACCTATTCTATTCAATGTATTGAACTAAAGCAACCTAAGAAAGTTTTTTCGCTTGACGGGCATCTCCTGGCAGGCATAACTCACCAAACTCACCCAGTAGGTCTCCGGCTATCTGGTAATCATCATTAGTCACTAAGTTTTTTTTTTATATTACCTTCTCACACTGCTTCTTTCATACTTGGGTTAACCTGGCTGCTAAAACATAACCCTCACATTGATTGGCGTGTTCTGCTATTCTTAACAAGTGTTACATGTCACACACACCGCTGCTCATCCCCAGGCTGTTAACCGCACGCCACCAGCTGACCTCGCTACAGTACGAGTAGAATACCATGATTTAAAGATGGTGTTTAGCAAGGATAAGGAGTTGTCACTCCCCCCTCATCGACCATATGATTGTTGTATTAACCTTGTCGGGTTCCCCATTACCTTCTTCCTGTCTGTACAATGTGTCCAAGAATGAGCAGAAGGCGTTGGAGGAATATATTTCTCTTCCTTAGCTGCTGGTATTATTCGCCCCTCGTCGGCACCTTTAGGTGCCGTTTTTTTCTTTATTGAAAAGAAGGACAAATCACTGCGCCCCTGCATTGACTATCGCGCCCTCAATCAAATTACAGTCAAAAATAAGTACCCTCTCCCCCTTGTGGACTCTGCATTTACGCCACTCCACTCTGATAATTTTTCACAAAACTCGACCTTCAGAATGCGTATCACCTTGCCCGGATCCACGAGGGTGATGAATGGAAGACAGAGTTCAACACTCCATTGGGACATTTCGAACATTTGGTCATGCCTGACAAATGCTCCCAAAGAATTTCAGAGTTTCATTAATGACATTTTTCAGGACATGTTGGATTGATTTCTGTTCGTGTATCTGGATGATATTTAGATTTTTTCTTCCACCTTAGAGGAAGATATCCAGCAGGTTCGGTTGGTTCTCCAGCGACTGCTAGAAAATAAACTGTTTGTGAAAGCCGAAAAATGCTCATTTCACGCCACGTCAACTTCGTTCCGAGGGTTTACAGAATAAAAGAACCATCCTAGACCTGACCAGGCCAAGATTGAGGCTGTGGTTGATTGGCCCGCACCCACAACTAGGAAACACCTTCAGAGGTTTCTGGGGTTCACAAATGTTTATCGGCAATTCATCCAAAATTTTAGCTGTGTTGGGGAAACATTGACAAGGCTCACATCCCGCAAGGTATCGTTTGTCTGGAGTCCACTTGCAAGCGTGGCATTTTATAGACTCAATTAGTTATTTACCACTGCACCTGTGCTGATTCACGCTAACCCATCTCTTCAATTTTTTGTTGAGGTGGATGCCTCCGATACAGACGTGGGGGCCGTCCTCTCCCAGCGTTCCGCCCTCGACCAGAGGCTGCACCCATGTGCCTTCTTCTCTCGTCGCCTGACTGCTGCAGAACGTAAATACGACATTGGCAACAAGGAACTACTGGCTGTCGTCCTGGCCTTTCAGGAGTGGAGGCACAGGCTGGAGGAGGCTGAACTCCCGTTCATCATTCACACGGATCACAAGAACCTGACTTATCTCCGCGCTGCTCATAGACTCAACCCACGTCAAGCCAGGTGGGCATTATTCTTCGCCAGCCCAGCCGCTGGTGTAGCAGGTATTTCGGCTTCATGGCATCCCCACGTAGGTGCTCTCCGAGAGGGGCCCTTAGTTTTCGTCAACAGTCTGGGGGGCATTCTGCAGGTCCTTGGATGAATCGCCATGTCTGTCCTCCGGCTACCACCCTGAGAGTAACAGGCAGACTGAACGCACCAACCAGGACCTTGAGGCGGACATCCGATGCGTCTGCCATCAGCAGCCCTCAACTTCGTCAGCAGACCTTTCCTGTATTGAGTATGCCCAAAATTCCCTCATTAGCTCAGGATTGTCGCCTTTCCATGCGGTTTACGGGTACCAGCCACCCACATTCCTTTCCCTCAAGTCAGAGGTTGTGGTCCCGTCTGTGTCGGCCCACTGCGCCGAGCACGTCTGGTATGGCACAACACAAGAGCCGCACTGACCAGAACCTCAGAACGGAACCAACGTCATCGCACGCCTGCACCATGCTACCAGGTGGGTCAAAAATTAGGGCTCTCTTCCCGTGACCTGCCTCTCGCTACAGACTGCAAGAAGCTGACCCCCAGATTCATCGGCCCATACTTGAGGGTTCCAGGTTCGATCCCCGCTTCTGCCATCCTAGTCACTGCCGTTGTGTCCTTGGGCAAGACACTTTACCCACCTGCTCCCAGTGCCACCCACACTGGTTTATATGTAACTTAGACAATGGGTTTCACTATTTAAAGCGCTCTGAGTCAGTAGAGAAAAAGCGCTATATAAATATAATTCACTTCACTTCACTTCACAAGCTCTTCAAAGTCGGGATGGACCACTTCTCTTTGCGTCCGTTGATGACGTCTCTGTGCTGCTGACTTGTCTCCATTCAAGATGATCCCCTGCTGGCCTCTCAATGGACTGCACTTGCACATTATGAAATCGAGACCCGGGGTGGACCACTCGTTATTCATCATTCGGTGACGTCTCTGCGCCCCGACATGTCTACATGCAAGATTATCCCCTGCTGGCCCCACTATGGACTGTACTCTCACATTATTAACCGTATCCACTCGGCATGGGGGAGCATGGAGTGTCCCACATCTGCGGTCCCTTCCAGGGTTTTTACGTTGTTCCCATTGGGTCTAGTTTTTTCTCGCCCTGATGTGGAATCTGAGCGCAGGATGTCGCTGTGTTTTGGGCAGCCCTTTGAGACATTTGTGATTAATTTGTAATTATGATATAAATACACTTTTCCTGATTGATTGATTGATTGATTGATTGATTGAGGTGGTACTTGGTGAAAAACTGACCAACCACTGATCTAAACAATGTACTTTGACCAATATCATGCAGTAGAAGAAAATGGAAGAATCATTTATATTTGGTTGTTGACCACATGCTTTAAGGCAAGGATGTCCAAAGTGCGGCCCGGGGGCCATTTGCGGCCCGCAGGTCATTTTTTAACGACCCCACGGCCCATTTTAAAATACATCCATCCATCCATCTTCTTCCGCTTATCCGAGGTCGGGTCGCGGGGGCAGCAGCTTAAGCAGGGAAGCCCAGACTTCCCTCTCCCCAGCCACTTCGTCCAGCTCCTCCCGGAGGATCCCGAGGCGTTCCCAGGCCAGCCGGGAGACATAGTCTTCCCAACGTGTCCTGGGTCTTCCCCGTGGCCTCCTACCGGTCGGACGTGCCCTAAACACCTCCCTAGGGAGGCGTTCGGGTGGCATCCTGACCAGATGCCCGAACCACCTCATCTGGCTCCTCTCGATGTGGAGGAGCAGCGGCTTTACTTTGAGCTCCCTCCGGATGGCAGAGCTTCTCACCCTATCTCCAAGGGAGAGCCCCGCCACCCGGCGGAGGAAACTCATTTCGGCCGCTTGTACCCGTGATCCTGTCCTTTCGGTCATAACCCAAAGCTCATGACCATAGGTGAGGATGGGAACGTAGATCGACCGGTAAATTGAGAGCTTTGCCTTCCGGCTCAGCTCCTTCTTCACCACAACGGATCGATACAGCGTCCGCATTACTGAAGACGCCGCACCGATCCGCCTGTCGATCTCACGATCCACTCTTCCCTCACTCGTGAACAAGACTCCGAGGTACTTGAACTCCTCCACTTGGGGCAGGGTCTCCTCTGCAACCCGGAGATGGCACTCCACCCTTTTCCGGGCGAGAACCATGGATTCGGACTTGGAGGTGCTGATTCTCATCCCAGTCGCTTCACACTCAGCTGCGAACCGATCCAGCGAGAGCTGAAGATCCTGGCCAGATGAAGCCATCAGGACCACATCATCTGCAAAAAGCAGAGACCTAATCCTGCAGCCACCACACCAGATCCCCTCAACGCCTTGACTGCGCCTAGAAATTCTGTCCATAAAAGTTATGAACAGAATCGGTGACAAAGGGCAGCCTTGGCGGAGTCCAACCCTCACTGGAATCGTGTCCGACTTACTGCCGGCAATGCGGACCAAACTCTGGCACTGATCATACAGGGGGCGGACCGCCACAATCAGACAGTCCGATACCCCATACTCTCTGAGCACTCCCCACAGGACTTCCCGAGGGACACGGTCGAATGCCTTCTCCAAGTCCACAAAACACATGTAGACTGGTTGGGCAAACTCCCATGCACCCTCAAGGACCCTGCCGAGAGTATAGAGCTGGTCCACAGTTCCACGACCAGGACGAAAACCACACTGTTCCTCCTGAATCCGAGGTTTGACTATCCGGTGTAGCCTCCTCTCCAGCACAACTGAATAGACCTTACCGGGAAGGCTGAGGAGTGTGATCCCACGATAGTTAGAACACACCCTCCGGTTCCCCTTCTTAAAGAGAGGAACCACCACCCCGGTCTGCCAATCCAGAGGTACCGCCCCCGATGTCCACGCGATGCTTCAGAGTCTTGTCAACCAAGACAGCCCCACAGCATCCAGAGCCTTAAGGAACTCCGGGCGGATCTCATCCACCCCCGGGGCCTTGCCACCGAGGAGCTTTTTAACTACCTCAGCAACCTCAGCCCCAGAAATAGGAGAGCCCACCACAGATTCCCCAGGCACTGCTTCCTCATAGGAAGACGTGTTGGTGGGATTGAGGAGGTCTTCGAAGTATTCCCTCCACCGATCCACAACATCCGCAGTCGAGGTCAGCAGAACACCATCCTCACCATACACGGTGTTGATAGTGCACTGCTTCCCCTTCCTGAGGCGGCGGATGATGGTCCAGAATCGCTTCGAAGCCGTCCGGAAGTCGTTTTCCATGGCTTCCCCGAACTCCTCCCATGTCCGAGTTTTTGCCTCCGCGACCGCCGAAGCCATTTTAAAATACGATTAAAAAAATTAAAAACATAAAAAGTGGTATGAAAGACCAAACAGGTAAAATGTAACAAGAAAATGTTGCAATGTTTACTCTAATAACACAAAGCTGCCATGCAGGCTGTTTCTTCAAAAAAAAATAATGAACGAAAATCAATGTTATTATGAATTATTGACCTATCCAAGGCTCCAATTACGTCAAATTAAATATTGCTCTTTGAGATATTTTTTGGGGAAAATGTTGCATATTTTGTGTTTGCCATATAAAAAATTGAGCTGTCTTTTTTTTTTTAAAGAAGGGCATAAAACGAACAAACAAAAAACATAAACAAAAATACAACTTATAATCATACTTGCCAACCCTCCCGTTTTTAGCGGGAGAATCCCGATATTCAGCGCCTCTCCCGACAACCTCCCGACAGAGATTTTCTCCCGACAAACTATATATATATATATATATATATATATATATATATATATATATATATATATATATATATATATATATATATATATATGGAATACTTGAGTTGGTGAATTCTAGCTGTAAATATACTCTCCTCTTAACCACGCCCCTAACCACGCCCCCCACACCCCCGACCAAGCCCCCGCCCCACCTCCCGATATTGGAGGTCTCAAGGTTGGCAAGTATGCTTATAATTGACGGATAGATCTGAAGTTGATCTCGAGATTATTGTGTTAAAAGTAAACAGTAAAAAAATTTATAATTTATGTTTTAACACTTTAATGAGTAGGACCCTTTTGGTTCCCCAATAATTTGTTGATTAGTTTTTAAGTGTCATCGCTCAAAAAATAATAATGAATTAAAATCAATGGTGTTATGAGTTGTTTACCTTTTTGAGGCTCCAATTATTATATAATCTCAAATATTCCACTTAAAAATGTTATTGGGTGAAAATATTGCATATTTTGTGTTTTTTCCATAAAAAAACAGGGTTTTCTTTGACAAAAAGAGCATACGACTTAAATCTTTAAAAACGTTGTATTGACAGACAGACCTAATGTTGATCTATGGATTTAAAACTTGAATAATTATACAAATAATAATACTGAATAATGACACATGTTTTATATTTTTTTTAACAAAACCCTTTGGGGTCCCTGGGATCAAGCCTGAGTGGAGGCCTAAATGTATATTTTTTATACATATATTGTATTGTTTTTTAAAATAAAAAAATATCAAAATGGCCCCCGCTTGCTTTGATTTTTCAGTGTGCGGCCCTCAGTGGAAAAAGTTTGGACACCCCTGCTTTAAGGTTAGCTGCAATAGAATAACACAAATGTATTTACTACTGCACATTTATATGGACTCGTGTGGGCATCACTAGTGTTTGTGCTGTAATGTAAGAGCATGAGAGGGATGAGATCATCGTCAGCGACAAGGCTATCGGTTGCATTTGGAGCTTTCTGCTATCTAATACCTGATGAGGAACAAACAGCACAGTTGTTTTCTCATCTTGTCTGCAGGGGTAACGGGTGTATTACAACATGTCAGCCTCGTGGATAGGAAACCCTGTATCCTTAATGTGTGCTCTCATGGACCGCTTCTATCTTCCCTTTACTTCTTTCCCCGTTATGTTGCGCCTTCACTGCAAACACTCACCAAGAGTTGTACATGAGCAAATATTGTAGTGAATGCCGATTTCTTGTATTTTCTAAATAACACACGATATATATAACTCTAAAATTGTGTGTACTATTTTATTTTATTTCTTATTTTTTTCATTGTGTGTAGTATGAATGGAAGTGTTGCATGTGATCTTCTAAGATGTGTACATTTGTGTACAATAATAAAGTGGTGTAAACCGCCTTATTTAAGTGAGATTTTTGCGTGTACTACTGGCATTATGTGCCTTCCACATTCAGGTTGTTGCGCTCCACAACCTGTGTGCGATGTTGTTGAACTAACAGCACACATCTATAATCTGTACCACCTTTTCTGCAATATAAAATCGTAATCTATAGACAACAGAAAACAATTTTAGCGCGCTGACGAGCTGCAGTGAGGCGGTGGACCATCACAACTGCAGCACATTCATGCGTCTGGAATAAACCAAACCCCAAAAAAGAAAAAAGAAAAATAAAATTTTTCATATAAGGGATATAGTATAATAACATATTTCCTTAATTTAAAAAATAACTGCTGAATAGATTATATGAATATACATAAAATACATTAGTAAATGTATTTTTAAAAATTAAATAGAAAGAAGAGTAGTAGAAATAAAAGCATTTAATACAATAGAAAATAACAGAACAAAAAATTAAGAACCTAATAAGAGTTTAACATGATAAGTCAAAAGCCAGATTCAAAGGGTGCTTCTTTGACCTTTTAAAAAAAAAAAATTATAAAACGGTTTCTGCAGTCCTGAGGCTCTCTGGCAGGCTGTACCAAAGTTGGGGGCCATAAAAGAAAACGTTATTAACTGTTTTCTGTTAGATGTCTAAGGGCCCCTGTACATCTTGAGTACCTTGGGCAACTGCTTTGGTTTGCCCAATGGTACGTCCTCCCCTGGCGTTTGATAGCTACTTGGTTGCATACACATGCTATTAAGGATGTTCCGATCAGGGATTTATGCGGCCGATCCAATACTGATCACATGGATTAACTATACAATTTTCAGTGTATTTATTGTGAGTGCTATTGATAGTGTAAAAATATCAGCTCAATATTTAAACTTGTTTCATAATCTTTTTTTAGTACATACAATTATTTGAGCAAAACAAATTGAATTGCACTCAATAACGAAACAAAATTAAAAACTACTATCTATTACTTGTTTAGGTTAGATTTTGCCCTCAAAGTCCTCCTGGGTCTGGGAACCTATTCTCTGAATTTGTAAACATTAACAAAAACAACAAAAATATTTTAAGAAAATAAAACTATCGATCAAATCACTGTAGTATCGATCATATACTGATATTACCCCTGGTTTTGACATCACCAATTTATGGATTGATCCACCTACTTACGTGTTGTGTAGGTCTGGCTGGGTGTGACAATGCTGACACACCATATGTACAGTATAGATTTTTTTTTTTTCACACTGAACAAAAATATAAATGGTACACTTTTGTTTTGGCTCCCATTTTTCATGAGTTGAAGGATCTAAAATGTGTACAGAAAAGACCTATTTCTCTCAAATATTGTTCACAAATCTGTCTAAATTTGTGTTAGTGAGCGTTTATCTTTGCCAAGATAATCCATCCCACCTCACAGGTGTGGCATATCAAGATGCTGAGTAAACAGCATGATTATTGCACAGGTGTGTCTTAGGCTGCCCACAATAAAAGGCCAATAAAGGGAGGGGGGCTCTTGTGGACAATCCTGCTGGCAATGCAAGAACTGGGATGTTTTCAGCTTCCATGAATTGTATACAGATCCTTGCAACATGGGGCAGTGCATCGTCATGCTCCAACATGAGATGAATGGCCTCAGGATCTTGTCACGTTATCTCTGTGCATTCCAAATGTCATCAATAAAATGCACTTGCTTTCGTTGTCCATAACATACGCCTGCCCATACCATAACCCTACCCCCATCATGGGCCACTCCATTCACAACGTTGACATCAGCAAACCGCTCTCCCACACGACGCCACACACTCTCTCCGCCGTCTACCCTGAACAGTGAAAATAGGGATTCACCTGTGAAGAGAACACCTCTCCAATGTGCCAGACGCCATCGAATGTGAGCATTTGCCCACTCAAGTCGGTTACAATGACGAACTGCAGTCAGGTCGAGACCCTGATGAGGACGACGATGATGCAGATGAGCTTCCCTGAGATGGTTTCTCACAGTTTGTGCAGAAATTCATTGGTTATGCAAACCAGTTGTTGCAGCAGCTGTCTGGGTGGCTGATCTCAGACGATACCGGCATCAGAGTCCACAGGGTCAGCCGTGCCCACTCTGGGCTGGAAGCTGTTGTTTTTTTTGTTTGTTTTTTCAGAGCTGGAAAAATTAGGATGATTGTGACAATCTGTCACTTCATTTCTGTTTGTGCTTCCTTGTTTTGTGTTTATTTCCTATCAGTGCTCTTATTTTGGTTCTATTTCCTGCTTGTCCCGCTCAGCGCTGTTTTCCCCTCACCTGCTGTTGATTGGCAGCCGGTCCACACCTGGTGCTAATCAGCAGGCTTCCATTTATGCCAGCCTCGCCTGCTTCTCAGGGCTCGAGGATTGACTATTGTTTGAGAAACTTTACATGCATGACTGCTTCTCCTCTGTTTAAAGATATTCAAATCCTCTTACCTGCTCTTCGCTTTCCTCGTCCCTGCATCTTGGGGTCACAAATACCGCAGCCATGCGGGTTTGTGACAATTTTAAAGATTAAGATTAAAGTACCAATGATTGTCACACACACACTAGATGTGGTGAAATTTGTCCTCTGCATTTGACCCATCCCCTTGGGGAGCAGTGGGCAGCAGCGGCGCCGCGCCCGGGAATCATTTTGGTGATTTAACCCCCAACTCCAACCCGTGTTGCTGAGTGCCAAGCAGGGAGGTTATGGGTCCCATTTTTATAGTCTTTGGTATGACTCGGCTGGGATTTGAACTCCAACCTACCGATCTCAGGGCGGACAATGATATTAAATATAATACAAAGGCACCAGTGACGTGCAGTCACTGGAGGCCGGTGAGGCGGGGCCTCACGTGCCATCATGGAAAGAAAAAAAATGTAAAAAGAAAAAAATAAATTAAATTGTTATATGTATCCAGTGATTATACTATAAAGTTATTTTCCATTTAACTCCACCAGTTTTAGATTATTTTTATTCGAAATCTCTGAATTTTTACATTTGCCGTTCAAATACTGAGAAGAGACGGTGCGTGATCAGCAGCCAGTTGAGGCACGTCACTTCGTTGTGCCTCAACATGGATTGCGGACTCGGCTAACTGTTGGCCTGCTATGCAGTGAGACCGTATTACTATATGAACTATATCATACATTTCCATAGTTTAGTTAGCTGAGGTATATAATGTACAGTGTATTTTGTCAACAACTGTATGTGTGTAAGTATTTCTTGTGCTGAGCAATCATAAAACTGCTGCGAAGACGCACTGGCTGAGGCTCGCAGTAATCCCGCCTCCTGGTGGTAGAGAATGCACCCCCGCCGTAGAATGCACCCCCTGACGGGAGTATTGTATCAACTAAAGCCCACACTTAAACTTTCAACGTGCAAGATTGAATCTATTTAAAAAAGTTAGTTAATAAGAAGCCAAAAAAGTGCAAAAACAATAATGTTCGTGTTGGACAAGTTGTGAATGACAGCTGGGCCACAACATTAGGTACACCTGCAGACTGCAGCACGGATTTCATATTTCATTCATTCACAACTCCTCCAACATGAACATTATTGTTTTTGCACTTTTTGGCTTCTTATTAAATAACTTTTTTAAATAGATTCAATCTTGCAAGTGGAAAGTTTAAGTGTGGGCTGTAGTTGATATAACACTCCCGTCAGGGGGTGCATTCTACGGCGGGGATGCATTAAACCAGCACAACAGCGGCGCATGGACTTCATTAATAAGTAAAGGTAAGACCATAATAACGTTTTTTTTATTAAATGTGCTTTTTTGTGTGCTTCAGTTTGTATGTGTAAAGTTAAAGTTAAGTTAAAGTACCAATGATTGTCACACACACACTAGGTGTAATGACATTTTTCCTTGATCACCCCCTGGGAGGTGAGGGGAGCAGTGGGCAGCAGCGGCACCGCGCCCGGGAATCATTTTTGGTGATTTAACCCCCAATTCCAACCCTTGATGCTGAGTGCCAAGCAGGGAAGAATGCTGGTATGAGCTTTTAAGCATAACCTGTTAACTGCTGCCAATCAAATGGTGAATAAGATACTCTTTAGGGTTCATATGTTTGTAAATCTGACTGTGATGAAGTCAGTGCCTCACCAGCCATGAACCTCACCGCACGTCACTGAAAGGCACGTTGACTAAGACGATAGCACAATTAACTGACAATTTAATTAAGTATTAAAAAAGAGACAAAAAGGTTGACAGGAATTAAATCCAATCATATTCAATTTTGTCTTGTCGATGGGTGGGACAAGTTCAGAGTACATCCAATCACAGCTCTATAACGGCGTACATTGAAAGAGGGGTGTGGGTTTGTTAGGAATGACAGCCAACCAAATGCTTTTCCTCTTCAAAAGAGGAAGTCAGTAATCCCCGTCATCAACTAAACCAAAATGTGTGGCTTTAACGTTTTCCACATTGTATTGTGTGTACAACTGGGAATAAGTAAAGAGAACTCATTTGATTTTTA